>NC_057720.1:86217009-86303270 GCF_004010195.1 Chiloscyllium plagiosum | reverse complement strand
GCAGAGGGTGGTACATGTATGGAATGAGCTGCCAGAGGATGTGGTGGAGGCTGGTACAATTGCAACATTTAAGAGGCATTTGGATGGGTATATGAAGAGGAAGGGTTTGGAGGGAAATGGGCCAGGTGCTGGCAGGTGGGACTAGATTGGTATATCTGGTCAGCATGGACGGGTTGGACCCGAAGGGTCTGTTTCCATGCTGTACATCTCTATAACTCTAAGTGAAAACACATGGGATTCTGGGTAACTTGGCAAGCTGGATCCAAAGTCGGTTTGTGGTAGGAGATGGAGGGTGGTAGAAGGCTGTTTGTGTGACTGAAGGCCTGATGTCCAGTAGTGTACCACAGGGATCAGTGCTGGGTCCCTTGTTGTTTATGATATGGTGTGCAAATGGGGGCTAATGCTTAGTAAGTTTGCGGATGACACGAAGATTGGCTGGGAGGTTGACAGTGAGGAGGAAGGCATTAGATTACAGGAGGGTATAGATGGATTGGTCAGATGAGCAGATCAGTGGCAGATGAGATTTAACCCTGGTAAGTGTGAGATGATAAACTTTGGAATTAAAAAGACAAGGGAGTACTCAATGAATAGTGAAGCACTAGCAAGGGCAGAGGAACAGAGGGATCTTGGGTTGCTTGTCCTCAGATCGCTAAAGGTGGCTGCCAAGAAGACACATGCCTTTATCAGTCGTGGCATGGATTATAGGAACAGTGAGGTTATGTTGGAACTGCATAGAATTTTGGTTAGACCACAGCTGGAGTATTGTGCATTTCTGGTCTCCGCACTATGGGAAGGATGTGAATGCATAGGAAGGCTTGCAAAGGACATTCACTAGGATTTTCCCTGCGATGGAATAGTGTAGCCATGGAAACAGGCTGGATAAACTTGGGTTGTTTTCTTTAGAGCTGAAAATGTGTTGCTGGAAAAGCGCAGCAGGTCAGGCAGCATCCAAGGAGCAGGAGAATCGACGTTTCGGGCATGAGCCCTTCTTCAGGAGCATGGAGCATAGATGGCTGGTAAGGGATCTAATTGAGGGGTGTAAGATTTATGGGGCATGGAGAGAGTGGATTGGAAGTAGCTGCTCCCCTTAGTTGAAGGATCAGTAACAAGGGAACATAACTTTAGACAGGAGTTTTAGAGGGGATTTGAGGAGTTTCTTTTCATCTGGAGGGCGATGGGAATTTGCATGGCCTGAGAGGGCAGCAGAGAGCGAAAACCCAACAACCTTTAAAAAGTATGTGGATGAGCACTTGAAATGCCATAACATTCAAGGCTATGGACCAAGTGCTGGAAAGTGGGACTAGTGTTGATAGGTTGGCACAGACTCAATGGGCTGAAGGGCGACTTCTGTGCCATATGATTTCATAAAAGGTGGCCTGAGAATAAACCTCTTTCCCTGATTCTTTCCTAATTCCCTTACAGGAGCCATTTGATAGCTTCTTGCAGATTGGAGATCATTGGTCCCACATCCTTCCACTGGAGGGCGACGATTCCTTGCCCAGAGTTCCTAATTGACTCTCCTTATCTTTGACGCTGGCCTGTTCCTTCAGCTCATTTCCTCAGTCACATGTGAGACATGTGTTGTTGGTCCCGTCTGAAAGCAAAATGGGCATTCCCCTCTCAGATTGGTGCCAATGGCAAGGTCAACCTGCCAACAGCAGGAGTCGTGACCTATCAGCTCAACCCCAATGCCTCCATTTTTCTCTCTCCCCAGCAACAAATATGTTGGCTTGGCTCAGAGGGTACAGCTGTTAATCTCTGGGACAGGAGACTCAATCTTCAGATCGGTGATAGATTGATGCTCCTTATGAACCATGCATTGCAAACAAATTATCCAACATTTGGCTGTGGCATCCTTTAAAAGAGGCTGTCCGTATTGGTTGTGGTCAATGGACAATCCCAGAACCCGATTTGAAGAGCACGCATTCTCTTCATGTATATTACCTTTTCTCCCTCAAGAACATACATATGAGCTGCTCATTCAACTCAATCACGATCTGTTTTTTACAATTTATTCTTTGGATTTAGGTATGAATCACAAGATTAACATCTATTTCCGCTCTATAATTGCTCTGAGAAAATGATAGTGGACCTGGTAATGTTCAATTTTACTGTGGTTGACTCTTCTCTAGATTGATGCTTACTGTAGTTGATTGGTTAAGCCTGAATGTTGGACCCAAGATGGCAAACTAAGCTGAAGAAAGAGCCAGAAGCTATGGAGTCCAACCATGGAGTAGACACAATAAATAAATCCTTCGCCCCATGTTGAAACAGGCCTAATGTGTCTGCATGTTTGCCCAAACAGGATCTTTTGTGGCTTCCAGTATGATTAGATTAGATTCCCTACAGTGTGAAAACCGGCCCTTCAGCCCAACCAGTCCACACCGACCCTCTGAAGAGTAACCCACCCAGACCCATTTCCCTCTGACTAATTGACCTAACACTATGGGGCAATTTAGCATGGCCAATTCACCTGACCTGTACATCTTTGGACTGTGGGAGGAAGCCGGAGCACCCGGAGGAAACCCCCGCAGACACGGGGAGAATGTGTAACCTCTACACAGACAGTCACCCGAGGCAGGAATTGAACCCGGGTCCCTGGCGTCGTGAGGCAGCAGTGCTAACCACTGAGCCACCATGCCACCATGTTTAATCTTCTGCCTTTCAAAGGTGATATGGTTAGCTGGGAGTACACTGACAAATATTCTCTCTTCACTCTACTGACTTTTACTCACACAGGCAGTGCCAGATCGTAAGGTCAGAGTTTGCTGACAGGATTTCTCTATGGAACTGAACCCATGTATTCATACTGGCCTGTTTAACTCTTATGGGTATGTCAACAAGGGTTCCACACTCCACCCCCTCCCCCACCCCCATTCAGCAGCATTCATTATTGGGCCCTTGGTATCAGATTCAACAGACCAACCTTCACACTGGCAGCACTGCCCCTAAATCAGGTCTGCCACCTGCCACATTTGCTGCCAAACCTCTTCGGCTATGGGAGCAACAGCAACCAAATAGGGAGAGTTGCCAACCATATAGGATTTAGAGCTTCACACCTCTGGGCTCCTCGCCCCTATGAGAATCTTAGGAGCAAAAGCCATGCTGCCATTGACAAAGGAGATTCATAACTTTTTTTCCTTTTTCCCCATTTTGTTTGAATAAGTCTCCCTTGCGGTTCAAAAGAAGATGGCAAACTCGATTGTACGTATCAGTTGGAGATGGGATGAAATCTTAACTTTAAGCAGTGCACCGTCATATCCTTTCTCACAATTTACTAGTTTCACAATCTGCCCCTAGTTTCTCTTTGCAGTGATCAAATCAGCAGCGACTCATTGAGTTAGAGCTAAAACATCAACCTAGTAGCAGGCACACATCTGCTAGAACATTTTAGCGAATGTGCCTGAACATTCACGTTAGTGTGAATGAGTATTTAAATTCTGCAAAATCACTGCGTCTATATTTTAGTCTGTGCTAAAGCGAGGAGACCATAAAAATTTTACAAGATCTGTTAGAGGCTGTTTGTCTCTGGTTTAAGAGAGCATTCCCTCATAATACAGCCACATTATAAACTGAGACACGAGATTACACATCACTATCTGCTGTCAATTGAAAGCCCTCTCACTAAACCTTCTCACAGCTTCCAATCCTCTCTGTAACCTGGTAGAGGTGAGCACGCGCTGTGATGCTGGTGGGTTCAAGGAGGGGGTCGGGTTTAAATTAGGATAGGAGGGTCAGCTGGAGGTCATAAAACTCGCACCACAGAAATAAAGTGCACAGCAACCAGTCTGAAATTTCGAGTAGATTTGAAATAAGGTTCTTAGGCAGCGGAACTCCTCTGGTGCAGTGTCTCACAGCTGGATGTGTGGGTGGTTCATCCATTAACATGGCCAAATGATTTAATTATTGGTTAATTATTCATTGCAATACGCCCGACAGCAGGGAAGGTGGGAGAGCCTTTGGCTCAGCCATCTGCAGAAGACAGTGGTAACCCACTGTAGCACTTGGTCCACCAGCATGGACCTACCCAGTGGAAATCCATGCTCCAACGCTGAGAAATAGGAATGGAGGAAAAGACAGTCCTCCATGGGCAGGAGTAGAAGTGGGAGTGTCAAGGAGCACCACGTCAAGCTTTGGTGATAAATGTCTCTCAAGAACATGCCCTGTGAAAGTGTGAGGTGGGCTGCAACTGTTAATTCAGGATGGTAAGGAGTCCTGGCAAAACTGGAATCTGTAGGTATCAGGGAGCAGACTCACCACTGGTTGGACTCATACCTGTCACTCAGGAATGTTGGGGGTATGTCCTGTACAGAAAAGTAGGACAAATCCAACCCAGCCAATTACCACCCCATAAGTCTACTCTCGACCATCAGTAAAGTGATGGAAGGTGTCATCAACAGAGTAATCAACAATAACTTGCTCAGTGACGCCCAGTTTGGGTTCCACCAGGGCCATTCAGTGCTGACCTCATTACAGCCTTGGTTCAAACATGGACAAAAGAGCTGAATCCCAGAGGTGAGGTGAGAGTGACAGCCCTCAGCATCAAGGCTACATTCGACCGAGTGTGGCATCACGGAACCCTAGCAAAACTGGAATCAACTGGTATCAGGGAAAACTCTCTGGTGGTTAGAGTCATACATGACACAAAGGGAGATGGTTGTGGGTGTTGAAGGTCAGTCATCTCAGCCCCAGGACATCTCTGCAGGAACTCCTCAGGGTAGTGTCCTAGGTGCAACCATCTTCATGCTTCACCAATGACCTTCCCTCCACCATACAATCAGAAGTGGGGATGTTCGCTGATGATTGCACAATGTTCAGCACCACTTGCGACTCCTCAGACACTGAAGCAGGCTGTGTTCAAATACAACAAGACCTGGACAATATCCAGTCTTGGATTGACAAGTGGCAAGTAACATTCACGCCACACAAATGCCAGGCTATGACCATCACCAATAAGAGGCAACTTAATCACTGCACCTTGACATTCAATGATGTTACCAACACTGAATCCCCCACCATCAACACCCTGGGGTTATCATTGATCAGAAGCTCAACTGGACTCACCACATAAATGTTGTGGCTACAAAAGCAGGTCAGAGCAGGAATGCTGCGGCGAGTAACTCATCTCCTGACTCCCCAAAACCTGACCACCATCTACAAGGCACAAGCCAGGAGTGTGATGGAATACTTCCCACTTACCTGGATGGGCACAGCTCCAACAGCACTCAAGAAGCGTGATAGCATCTAAGATAAAGCAGCCCACTTGATTAGCACCACATCAACAAGCATTCATTCCCTCTATCAAAGATATTAGTAGTGTGTACAATATACAAGATGTACTGCAGGAATTCATGAAATATCCTTAGATAGCACCTTCCAAATCCATGACCACTTCCAACTAGAAGGATAAGGGCAGTAGATACATAGGAACAACACCTGCAAATTCCCCTCCAAGCCACTTACCATCCTGACTTGGAAATATATCACCGTTCCTTTACTGTCACTGGGTCAAAATCTTGGAATTCCCTCCCTCAGGGCATTGTGGGGTGACCTATAGCACATGGACTGCAGCGATTCAAGAAAGCAGCTCGCCACCGTCTTCTCAAGGGTAATTAGACATGGGCAATAAATACTGAGCCAATCAGGAATGCCTATGTCCCACAAATAAATAAAAATTCATTCCAGATTGTTGAATCCTGGCTCAGAATTGACATGGAGTGATCGGCTAACTCTAAGTGAATATTGACCAGTAATGGAAGGATAAATAAGACCAGTTAAAAACATGGAACAGGCAGTTCGGCCCTTCGAACCTGTTCATGGCTGATCATCCAACTCAGGATCTTGTTCCCACATTCTCTTTTCTTTGATCCCTTTAGCCTCAAGAGCTCTATCTAACTCCTTCATGAAAACATTTGGCTTCAACTGCTTTCTGTGGCAGAGGGCTCCATTGGTTCACCACTCTCTGGGGAAGACATTTCTGCTCATCTCAGTCCTATGTGGCCTACTCCATATCCTTAGGCAGGGATCCTGGACACGGACTCCCCAGTCATCATGAAAATCCTTCTACATTAACCCAGTCTAACCCTGTTAGTATTTTGCAGGTTTCTATGAGATCCACCCCCCCACCCCCATTCTTCTAAACTCCAGTGAATATAGTCCTAGCTTCCCATCATGCATCAGTGCTGCCAACCCAGGAATCAGTCTGGTAAACCTTAATTACACTCTCTTTAGTACAAAGTCTGATTCATATATCAAAAGGAGGAAAGTAATTAAAGCCAGGCAGGGGAGGGATGTTGTGAACGAAGATAGGATGTGTCATGGGTCACTGAGTCAGAGAGAGGTTAGAGGTGCTATGGAGTTAAATGGATCAGTAAAATATGCTGATGTGGGAATACAATCATCAAGGAGATTCTCGTTAGTGGAAAATTACCTTCAGTGAGAGCAGGCACTAAGTGATTCCTTTCCCAGACATGTGAGTGGACTGTATTTTGACCCAGGCCAGTGAGAATAGAGGAGTTAACACTGGAGCTGGTTTTTGGTAAATACCACAGCCTCCTGAGCCAGCTGGGGAGAGGTTTGGAACCAGGAGCCGTGACTTAATGGCGGTAGGCATCTGACTTCCGATGATTGAGAACAGTAGACTGTCAATTTTAGGAAGAGTGGAGGGGAATTTGACAGTGGTTTTTGGAGTTGGTTTGCCATCAATTCTTGAAGGGACAGATGCTGAGAGGACTGGTGTACTTTGAATCAGTGCTTAGAGAACTAAAATACTTAACAGGCAATAAAGTACTTTTGAAGTGTGGTCACTGCCATAACATGGAAGTGTGGCCACCAAGTGTTTGCACAGGAAGACCACACAACGGCAATGTGATAATGACCAGGTAATCTGTTTCAGTCATTTTGTGTGAGGGATAAATATTGGCACAGAGAAATATTCCCCGTCCTTCATTATAGTAATGCCCTCTCAGCAATTCCTCACCTCAGAGAGCAAACATGGCCTCAGTTTATGCATCTCATCTTGGACAGTGCAGCACTCACTCTGCACTGCGCTGGAATGTAAGTATAGTGCCTGGGTTTGTGTCCTGCACTCACAGAGCCTTGGCTAACAGGCAGGAGAGTGGAGGGGTGGATTATCATATAAACCATGATCTCATTGAAGCAAACGTGATGGGCTGAATGGCCTACTTCTGTTCCTATGTTGTATTATGTAGGTGCTCTGATTTCTATTCTTACCGTTCCCAAAGGCACAAACCTTTAAAGGCAAAGGTGATGTCCAAAATCCTCCTTATTACCTTTCCCAACTGAATAATGACCTTTTTGAGTGAACGGTGTCGCATACAAACCCACCCCTCAAATGATTCATCTGAAAGTGGCATCTATTCAGAAACTTGGCAGCATTGTGATGGTGGCGATGGAGAAAAACATGAAGAAAAAAGATACAATAAAAGAAACAACTTCAATCAAGCAAGTTGGGCAAGTAGTTAGGTCTTTGGTTGTTTCAAATGCGGGTATGCAGAGCAGATTCAACAGCATGTGATTTGCTTCAGTGTTAAAAGGGAGACATTAGGGTCATTTATAGAGAACATAGAGTCATAGATATGTGCAGCACAAAAACAGACTCTTCAGTCAAACTCGTCCATGCCGACCAGATATCCTAATTTAATCTGGTCCTATATTCCAGCACTTGGCCCATATCTCTCCAACCCTTCTTATTCATATACCCATCTACATACCTTTTAAATATTGCAATTGGACCAGCCTCCACCACTTCCTCTGGCAGCTCATTCTATACATGCATCACCCTCTGTGTAAGAAGGTGCCCCTTAGATTCCTTTTATATCTTTCCCCTCTCACCCTAAACTTGGTTACTGCTTTTATCCAAACAGTTTGTACAATGCAGCAAGACAAAATCAAGGATAAGACTGCATTATTTTGGATTTAAATGCACGGAAAGCATCCTGGAGTCCTGGTCAGACTCACCCCGGGTGCAGCATTCAGCCTCCTTACTGTAGTGATTGTAATGAGGTCAGCCAGGTGGACCCCATAGAATATAAGCTCCCTTATTGGAGCAGATTAACAGCCCCAGTCAGGGAGCCCTGGCTGACAGATATAAACAGGGGAGTGTGACACATTCTCCACTTCACTCCAAATGCCAGCACCTTCCTTCCAGCCCTTCCCCAGCAAGATCCCCAGCATCAAGGCACGCTCTGCACTGTGGAATTCCAGAGGCACTATCTACCTCAGTGTTTAAGTAGATCAAAAGTGGGGATATTGTGTCTTATACCTTCAGCACCACCAGCTCCCACTTCGGTCTTTGTTTGTTACCTGGGTATGAATGACGGCCTGATTTTCAAATTTTTTTTCTGACCTTATTGTTTTACATTGGAGAGAGGTGACATTCCATTAAAATGAATCACTCTCCTCTTTATTGGGGATATTCGTCAATAATGTCACTGAATACTGTTTGAGAGATAGCATGCTCTGTGCAACAAGCCAATTACAGGCCTGCAGAACTGGAAGCAAACCGGGGACCATTGCTGTTCATGATCAATGCAGTCATTTATACACGGACACAGGACGTAGCTGGCTCTGCAAATTGGAACTTATACAGCCCATGATTAACGTCAGACATAATACAATGACAGGAGAAAATGAGGACTGCAGATGCTGGAGATCAGAGCTGAAAATGTGTTGCTGGAAAAGCGCAGCACGTCAGGCAGCATCCAAGGAGCAGGAGATTCGATGTTTTGGGCATGAGCCCTTCTTCAGCCTTCAGCCCTTCTGAAGAAGGGCTCATGACCGAAACGTCGATTCTCCTGCTCCTTGGATGCTGCCTGACCTGCTGCGCTTTTCCAGCAACACATAATACAATGACATAACAGTGCTGCCTCTGTGAGTGACAGAGTTAGAAACTCACAGACAACACTAATAACTGGCTGGCCGAACGTCTGAATTCAATCTGTCATTTTCAATTACCAATCTGTGTCAATTCGGCTGTCAATCTGCACTGAAATAGATGTCCACCTGAATAGTATTTCTCTGTCAATTAACCACCAGCTACAATTGATAAGACTGCAGCAAAGCTGAGAACTGTGGCAGCATCCTGGGCTGCTGCATCATTTAGGCAGTCAATAATGAGAGCTTCTGTAAAGTGGCTGTGGAGTGTTTGAACAGAAACTCTTTCAGGCCAATTCTATTATGAGCACTAAGGTTGCTACCCCCAAGGCCATATCACAGCTGCAGGAGGAAGGTGAATAGACAGAAAGGTATGGTCCACAATCAGTACCAACAACACCGACAGAAGGAGGGCTGGAGTCCTGAAACTAGAATTCAGGCAAAAGTCTAAAAAGCAGGACCTCCAAGGCAGTAATTGCAGAGTTACTCCCAGTGTTGCCTGCCAATGAGTATAAAAATAGGAAGGTTGAATGTGTGAACACATGGCTGTACAAAGAAATGATGCAGGAGGGAGGATGGTAGGTTTCTGGAAAATCGGGACCAGTTCTGGAGCTGGTGAGACCTGTACAAGTTGGACAGGTTGCACCTTAGCAGATTTATAGAGGCCTATAAGATCATGAAGGGTACGGATAAGTTGAATAGCAAGTGTCTTTTACCTAGATTTGGGGAATTTCAAGACTAGAGGGCATATTTTTAAGGTGACAGGAGGAAGCTTTAAAAAGGACTTGTGGGGCATTTTGTTTTTTAACACAGAAAGTAGTTCATGTGTGGAATGAACTTCCAAAGGAAGTGGTGGATGAAGGTCCGGTTACAACTTTTAAAAGGCATTTAGATACGTTCATTAATAAGAAGTGTTTAGAGGGATATGGGCCAAGAGTAGGCAGGTAGGACTAGTTTTGTTTCGAAATATGGTCAGGTATGGAGTCATTGGAACCATAGGGTCTGTTTCTGTGCTGTATGACTGTATGACTCTATTACTGGGACTTTGATGGATTTTCTATTGCAGTCATGAGGATTGAAGCTGTCTTGTCAGGAAGATTGGAACATAAGAGGGGATTCTGATGGAATAAAATTAAAGCTGACTATAAGAATTAGAAAAACTGTAAATGTAAGTGGAAATCAGCAACAAAAAAAACAGAATCAACCAGGGTCAAATGACAGAATAGTGTTAAAAAGGCAAACTTAAAATCATTCTATCTGAATGCATGCAGCATCTGCAATAACATAGATGAATTGATGTTGCTGGTGGAAGTAAAAGGGTATGATTTAAGTGCTATTAGAGAGATCTGGCTGAAGGATGACCAAGACCTGAAACTGAATGTTAAAGGATTTTCAACATTTAGGAAGGAACGGGAAGTGGGGTGGTACTAATAATGACGGACAGGGTCACTGCATTAGTGACTCTCTAGTCGGAAGAACAGTGTGTCAAATCCGTTTATCTGGAGCTGCAAATATTTGCAAATGCTCTTTCCAAACTAGCAAATCGAAGTGTGAAAGTAGGGCACACTATAAACCAGAGCTTAGAGGTGCACAAAGCAAAAGAGAGGCAATTATCATGGTGATTTCAGTCTACATACAGACTGAGTAAAACTAATAAGCTCCAATTGTGAAGAAGAACACTGGAATTTGCTTGAGATAGTTTTCTGAAGCAATACAATGATGAAACAATTGGAATACATTATTTTAGATCTAGTATTGTTCAATAAGAAAGGGATAATGAACAATTTTGTTGAAAAATTACCTTTAAGGAATAATGATCACAGCATGATTGAATTTTCCATTAAGTTTGAACATTATAACTCAAATTAGGGAAGGCACCAATAATTGAGCATCACTACTCTCTGAGTCACACCACTTATATAAATATTTTCATTCATTCAGTAAAATGATGAATTGTCTCCCTTTTGTATTGCTATCCAGAATTTTTTAAAAAAAGGTTCCACCAGGTTTCTTTAATGAATTCCAAAAAGATGTTTGTTGAAAAACAAAATTAATTTTCAAAAACAGGTGGCAAAACTAGGTAACATCTGGGCTTTAATCCAGAATTAGAACTTCTAATCTCAAAACACTCACAAAGGCAACAGAGAATCTGCAGAGATGACATTTTAAGAAGGGCAGAAGAAAAGACACCATCATTAGCTAATGGTATGAAATACAAAAGAAAGAATTTGACATATTCTTACAATTGTTTGAATTTTTGCTGATTTTACATTACTTCTATTTTTATTGCTTTATCAATTTTGGTTTGGAGCTACGAATTATGAGCTGAAGATGACCTTTGGATTTTGGAAACATCTTTGGTAAAAGGAAAAGAATAAATTAAATGAGCTTATGTTTGTTTGTGGTGCCAGATCTGGAGTTTAATAATAGTCTGATTAATGAATAAAAGGACTTCTACAGATATAGTAATCCAAGGAAGGGCATTGTATTTAAATGGATAGCAGAACTTGGCTATTAACAAGGTCAGTTCCTGGGAATTGGTTCTGGCAAGTCTGGAAGAGACCACGTTTTCAAGCAGATGGTGGATGTTGAATGATAATTGAGGCCTTGGGAATAGAAGGCCAGTCTATCAGTGAGGGACCATAATTGGAGTTGTTTTGATCTATATTTTTGGGGCAAAGATCTTTGGCTGCTGATGACACAGCATGAAGGTTTTGAAAGCTCATTGCCTAACCTTCTTTGCCAGGATTTGAAAGCCCAGCAAGTAGAAAACTGAGTAAGAAGTGTTACTACCTGAGTGAATGGAAAAGGTGACCCAGATCAATTTTTCCAGAGCAGCAACTAAGGAGTCCACATTTATGCCTATGAAGTAACGCATCATGAAAAGCATTTAAATAATCTGGCCAGTTCTATTATTTTCTTTTATTTATTCCTTAACTGTTTTTCTGTGTACATTTTGTGTAAATTGGAGCTGAAAAAAAATCAGTTTTAAAGCATCGACATTACTTAGATTGCTTTATGGTTACATTTTACACAGCTAAAGTTTATTGTACATTAAATAAATTGTTCAGTCTTTTTGTTTAAAATACAAAACCCGGTATCTGGACAGACTGAAGAGGCTGAAAGTCCTACCCCTGCTCCTAATTCAAATGCTCGTATATGAAAACAGAAACCAAGTCCAGAAGGGGTTGTGAGGCAACTATCACCATAAGCCCTTGTGTTTTCCAAAGAAAGATTCTTGAGCAATTAAGAGCAATGAACATTACTTCTTATCTCTATAAAAGGTTTGCTTGCTATTTTCCAAAGTCACTCAGCTTCCTACAATCAGCAGATGGATCATGGCCCTCATTAAACTGTTGAGCATATTCCCAAGGAAACATTTGGATTCCTTTCCAACTCTACAGAGTGGAAGATATTGTGCTCCAGAACCCGAGCACAATATCTTCCACTTTTTAACATATTTCATAAATATAGATATGTAGTCCCATATAAAAAAGTCGTAGTTCAATCTGAAACCAATGTCTTAGACTTAAATGAGTGCAATTATGAAGATATGAAGGGACCATTAGCTGTGCTGGATTGGAAAATACATTAAAATATTTGCAGTAGATAGACAATAGTTCGTATTTAAAGAATTCATGTCTAGTTTTCAAAAGACATTTTAAAAATGTCAAAGACCGTATTATTTCAAAGCAAGAGGTGCATAATGTTGTCAGAAACTTGCAAGCCTATGGAGTAGGAGATATACTCTAAGAATTTTAAACTTAACCAAAGCAAATTACATGGGTATGAGGGGTGAGTTGTCATAGGTTGGTTAGGTTTAAAGATTAAAATGTATGGAGATAAATAAACAGTGGGAAACATTTAAAGAAACAATTCAAAATGTTCATCAAAAATACATTCCATTAAAAAACAAATACACAGCAAGGAATATCCATATGTGGATTAGAAAAATAAAAGAATACTAAAGGAAAAAGCTTATATTTTTGCAAAGAATAATAGCAAGTCTGAGGATTGTAAATGTTTCAGAAATCAGCAAAGAACCAACAAAAATGTTTTAGAAAGGGAAAAAATTTTGAAAACGAGAACAAATTCACCAGGCAAATACAACAGATTGTAAGGGCTTGAAAAGTATATAAAAAGGAAGTGAGTTGCTAAGTTAAGCATTATTCCCTGAGAAGCAGAGGTAGGAGAAATTATTACGGGGAATGAAGAAATGGCAGAGATACATTGAACAAATTCTTTGTGACTGTTTTCATAAGGCAAGATATATGTGTTTGTATAGATACAGACATACCAATAATGGAGTAGCTATGGGGTTAATAAAAAGTAAGTGACTGAAGTAATTAACCTCAGCTGAGAAGAAGTACTGGGGAAATTTAAGGTACTAAAATTCAGATTCTTAGATTCTGGAACTGCAAATTGGAAGTTAGCAAATGTGACATCACTATTCACAAAAAAAGGAGGAGAGAAAAAAGGAATCTAAGGGCCAGTTAGCTTAATGCAAATCATTAAGGAAATGCTGGAATCTATTTTTGAGGAAGTCTTAAGAAAGACTTAGAAAATCATGGTGGGATCAAACAAAATCAGCATGGTTTTATAGAAGAGAAACAGTGCTTGACAAATTCAATAGAGTTTTTTTCTGTTGTGAATGTAGGGTAGGTAAAGGGGAACCAGTATGTGTAATACCAGGATTTCCAAAAGTCATTCGAATGGGTGTAGCACAAAAGGTTTATCTACAAGATAAGTGTTCATGGAGTTTGGGGCAATAGATATTAGTATATATTTTGGATTGGTTAACAGAGAAAAAAACAAAGAACAGGCATAAATGAAATATTTTCACTCGGCAGTCTTGACTTAGTAGAGTGTTACAAGATCCATGCTCAGACCTCAGCTATTTACAATCTTACGTTAATGACATAACTGTAGGGACTGCAGCACAATGTACCTATGTTTGCTGTTGGAAATGTAATCTGTGAGAAGGACACAAACAGTCCATAAAGAGATATAAAAAAGAATGGATAATAATATGCCAGATGGAATATAAAATGTCGGGAATTGCAAAGTGATTCACTTTGGTCGTCAGATTGAAAAAAAACATAACTTTCTTTGTATAAAGGCATGAAACTTACAAGTGTCTATGCTCAGGGACACTTGGGTGTACTTTAAAGGAACACAGAAAAGCAATTAGACTAGAGGAATAAAGAATTTTTGCTAAAACTGTCCAAGCATTGTTGAGACCACAATTGGAATACTGTGCTCAGCTTTGGTCTCCATATTCAAGGAAGGAAACATTTGCATGGGGTGTGATACAGAGACGGTTCACTTGAATGAACCTGAGATGAAGCTGAGTCTAAATTCTCTGGGGTTTCCAGGTCATCTCACTGAAACATGGAACATTTTGAAGAATTTGACAGCCTTAATACTGAGGTTGTTTCTGCTGACTGGGGAATCAAGAACAAGGGAGTACACTCTCAGGATAAGGAACTAATCATTGAGGGCAACAATACATCATCACTCAAAGGGTTGTGAATCTTTGGAATTCACTACTCCAGAGATTTCTGGATATTCCATCATTGAATTCATTTAAGGATGAGGAAAACCGATATTTAATCTCTCAGAGAAATGTGGGAATGGGCAGGAACGTGGAGATGAAGCCCAAGGGTTTATTGGCAGAGCAGGCTCAGTGGGTTGTATTGTCTGCTCTTATTGTCTGCAATCTCATGTGTTCTTGTGTTCGACTTCATCCATCTAGGACATTTAATCTAGGACTGATTTCACCTATTAAATCTTCAATGTTATTAAGAAGACAATTCATCACTAATGCATTTTGAGGATTCACATTGAAAGATCATTGATAGTGGTTCACTAGGCTAAGCAGAGATGCCTGAACTATTGCTTTGTTTGGAAAGAGTCACTAAAATGACATTGGTGCATTCTGTTTCAAAGGTACTTCTTAGAAGTCTTATGACTTAAGCTAATGGCTTGAACTTGCTTACTTGAAATCCCATGCCTGTTTTTGGATATTGTTTGAGGTTCAGCTAGGGTACTGTGACATGGCTCAACTTCTGCCTTTCTGGGTCCAATGTAAGACCTGAAATAAACTGATGCAACCATTCTCCTGAAAAACCTCTGAATTCTTGTCTCCTCCTGATTGAACTACATCAAAAAGGTACCAGTGCCAACTTCCTGTACTTACCAGGATGCTAACTAAAATCCATATCGAATCTTTCAACTTAATCATTTTTTCCTTGAAGAATGATCAATCAAAATTTCTTCAAAATTGTTCTCTGCCAAGAAAGTTATTTCTTTATTTTTAATGTGTTTGTGTGTGTGCATGCACATATATGTGTGTGTGCGCACACATGTGTGTGTTTGCATGTTGGATTATTTAGAAGGGCAAGTTAATGGGTTTTGAGAAGATTTGAAGCACAGGTTGAGCTTCTGGATGTAGGTTTGCTCGCTGAGCTGGAAGGTTCATTTACAGACGTTTCGTCACCATACTAGGTAACATCTTCAGTGAGCCTCTGAATGAAACACTGGTGGTGTAGCCCACTTTCTATTTATGTGTTTGGGTTTCCTTGGGTTGGTGATGGCATTTCCTGTGGTGATGTCATTTCCTATTTTCTGTTCTTTTTCTCAGGGGGTGGTAAATGGGATCCAAGTCAATGTGTTTGTAATTGAGTTCCGGGAAGAATACCATGCTTCTGAGAATTCTCATATGGGTCTCTGTTTGGCTTGCCCTAGGATGGATGTGTTGTCCCAGTTGAAGCAGTGTCTTTCCTCATCTGTATGTAAGGATGTTAGTGAGAGAGGGTCATGTCTTTCTGTGGTTTGTTGATATTCATGTATCCTGGTGGCTAGTTTTTTGCCTGTTTGTCCAATGTGGTGTTTGTTACTGTTCTTGCAAGGTAGTTGCAAGAATGCATATGGATGTGGAAGGACACCACTTTGACTGGGACAACACATCCATCCTAGGACAAGCCAAATAGAGACACGCACGAGAATTCCTAGAAGCATTGCATTCCTACTGGAACTCTATCAACAAACACATTGACTTGGATCACATTTACTATCCCCTGAGAAAAAGAACAGGAAATGTCACCACCATGGGAAATGACATCACCACAGGAAATGACTAACCCGAGGAAACCCAAACACATAAATAGAAAGCGGGCTATACCACCAGTGCTTCATCCGGAGGCTCACTGAAGATGTTACTCAGTATGGTGATGAAATGTCTGAAAATGAACCTACCAGCTCAGCAAGTAAACCTACATCCAGAAGGGCAAGGGTTTATACTTGTTTATTTCAAACTGCGTGCTCATCAGATTAGCATCTTTGTCGAATAAGTTCTGGTTTCACAGTAAATTAATGATTTTGTTGTTTATTCAAGGAACCTGGTTGACTTTTTTAAAATTTCTAAATGTAATAATAACAAAGCATGTAATCATCCCATTAGTGAGTGGGTAAAACATTGAAATTTGTATTGTAACAAATGGAGTGATGGGACTCAAGAGTGACAGTATGCCCCAGTCATAACACTGTCTTATGCATTGTATTTTCACTGCTGTTTCTTAATACACTTGTGCATGAATTACACACTGTGGTTATGGTGTATGTTCACTAAAAGGGCACATAAACTGATGCAGCTGCATCTCAGTTGGTAACACTCTGGCCCCTTATTCACAAGGTTAGGGTTTAAATCCCACTCCAGCTCATGACTGACACTGCACCCTCAGAGTTGCTGACCTGCAGATGAGATAATAAATAGAGGCCCCATCCTCCTGCTCAGGTGGATGTAAAAGATCCCAGGACAATATTTGAGAGATGGGCAGAGCAGTTATTTCTGATGTCAAGAGTACAATAAGCTGCTCATTCTATCAGTACTGTTTGTGGAAGCTTGTTCTAGTGTATCATAGCTGCTGGCTTTCCTATACTATAACAGATTATGCTTCAAAAGTACTTCATTGACAGTACAGCACTTTGAGACCTTTGATTGTCAAGAAAGGTGCTATATAAATTAAAGTCTCTAAGTTTTCCTTTGAGCTGTCTTAATTCTGCAGGGTTTATGGATGGTTTCACTCACTCCTCCACCTCCTCAATGTTCTTCAGTAGTTATAGCCAGACTTGAGGCAGGAAGATCTACAGCCATGTGCTGTTGTCTATCTCCAGGTTCATCCTTTACTCCTGAGCACTACTTTATGATGCCATGCCTTTTTCAAGCCTAGTGCTGCAGATGATACCTGTCAACTTCATTGACCTTACCACATGGTGAGTTTGTGCCAGTTTGAGAATGCCTCCTCTGTGGTGCCTGCACGTTGAGGACCCGTCGAAACCTTCTCATCTACCTCTGATAAAATGTTATGCTCCATTAAGCCTTAAGTGGGTGAGGACAGCTAACTTTCTGGTCTAACCAGAAGAGTCTTATTGGGCAAAAGATATAAAGCTTATTACCTTGCTACAACTGTTGACAAGTTACATAAAACTAACGGGTGGCATGGTGGTTCAGTGGTTAGCACTGCTGCCTCTAGCGCCAGGGACCTGGATTCAATTCCATCCTCTGGCAACTGTCCCTGGCAACATTCTCCCTGTGTCTGCTTGGGTTTCCTCTGGATGCTCTGGTTTCCTCCCACAGTCCAAAGATGTGCAAGTTAGATACTTTGGCCATGGGAAATTGCCCCATAGCGTCCAGACTAAGTGGATTAGCCATGCGACAATGTAGGGTTACGGGGATAGTTTGGGTCTGGGTGAGATGCTGTTCAGCAGGTTGGTGTAGACTCAATGGGCTGAATGGCCTGCTTCCACACTGATCTGCATTACTGTCTGGAGCACATTCAGCTCTGTCCCCTAACAGCTCCTTCTTTATTCTGATCATGTCCTCTGATATCAACACAATGGACTACTGCACCCAATCATATATTAATTTCATCAGTCTCTTTCAAACCCAGAAAGGACCTCTTGAAACCTTCTCACAAACCCATAAAAAAAAGATTAGCTTGAAATCTTCAGGTAAATCTTCAGGAGGCCAAGAATCCCTGGTTGAGAAACTCTATTCTGATCAGCACCAACATTCTTTGGTAGAATAACAGACATCATCATTCTCCATCACGTTCTGTCTGTTTCTCATACTATCGGTCCTGGTGTATCCCTCTCCTCACATTCCAAGGATTGCAGGAAGAGTGACTGGCTTTCTGCAGACTGATTGAAGAGAGATGGTGATTTTTATTTCAGGATGAGTCAGTTTGTGCATTAGGGGCAGCGTTAAAGTTGTGGTTAAGTTGTGGTTAACTCCTAACCTTAATGTGTAACAAGTAATGTCAAGTGGGGCTAACATTGAGCAGAGAATAACAAAGTTATGGTCGTACATTACCACGACATTTAGCAGATCCAGCCAGCTGCTCAGTTAGTTACAGTTGATGAGATATTGGATTTGTTATCCGTGCAGTTTATGACAGAATGAATTATATTTGCAATTACCACTTGCCTTTTGAACAGATAGCTGCATGATCCAGTGTTACTGCCTTATGTGACCTTTGGAAGTAAAATTGCTTCTAGACGACATCTTTTTTTTCTGCTGGTCTTCACCTCAATGAGCTTTCTTTTTCTTATTCCATTAAAGGGCAAACGTCATTCTTCTGGTTACAGAAATATATTTGCCCTTTCTGCTTTTAAATGTTTCCTTTTCGACTGCTGATAATCAGCTGTTTAGATTATTTTACGCATGAACCAATTGATTTAGTTTGAAATCTCAAGGAAAAACTAGTTCTGATCCCAGAGTTGCACTTGTGATCGGTGAGTCAGTGTGTCTGTGAGAGTTTCCTCTGTGTGAGTGAGTGAGTGAGTGAGTGAGTGTGTACTTGTGCAAATGTGTATATTTGTCTGAGTATTCATGTGTGTGTCTCAGTATGCATGACTGTACATGTATATGTTTCTGAGCATGTGCTTGTGTGTGCATGTGTTCATTTGGTTCTGTGCAATTTGTATTTACAAGTATGTGAGACTATGTGTGTCCGTCTGTATTTATGTGTCTGTGTTTGCGTGCATGTGTGTGTGCATAAACGTGTGTATCTCTGTGTGTGCATCTGTGTGAATGTGTACATCTGTTTATATGTGTCTGTGTTTGTGTACATTTGCATGTCTGTGTGTATGTGTGTCTGTGTATGTATATATATGTCTGTATACGTGTGCATGTCTGTGTGTGTATATGTCTGTGTACGTGTGCATGTCTGTGTGTGTATATGTCTGTATGTGTGTCTGTATATGTGTGTGTGCACATGTATGTGTGTGTGTGCATGTGCGTATGTGTGTGTGTGACTGTGCATGTATTTCTGTGTGTGTGCAACTGTGCGTACGTGTGTGTGCATGTGTGTGTTTACATGAGTGTGTGTGTGTTTTTGTGAGTGCGTGTATGTGTCTCAGTGCATGTGTACGTATCAGTGAACCTCTCGATGCTGCATTACGGATTATCGGTCTCCTGCAGCTCTGTTCACATACCTTGCTTGAATCCATTTTCTTGATGAAGTTTGGCTATTAATAATTAGATTAGATTACATTACAGTGTGGAAACAGGCCCTTCGGCCCAACAAGTCCACACCGACCCGCCGAAGCGCAACCCACCCATACCCCTACATTTACCCCTTACCTAACACTACGGGCAATTTAGTACGGCCAATTCACCTGACCCTGCACATCTTTGGACTGTGGGAGGAAACCGGAGCACCCGGAGGAAACCCACGCAGACACGGGGAGAACGTGCAAACTCCACACAGTCAGTCGCCTGAGGCGGGAAGTGAACCCGGGTCTCTGGCGCTGCGAGGCAGCAGTGCTAACCACTTTGCCACCGTGCCGCCCACTAATCTAAAGACAAAGTTGGGAATGCCTCTGCTGTGCCGCAACAGCTACATGCTGTGCTTTGAGCAGATCTATCTTGTTGAGCCAAGGTCAGGACTTTACACAGACTGATGGGGGTTGTGGGTGTCCCTGTGGAACGTGGGGGGTTTCTGAACCTTCAGGGCTGCCTTGGCATCTGAGATTGATCTTTGGTGCAATTTGGGGTGAAAAGCAATAGATATTGACATAGTGTACTTTTTCCCCTATTTTCGAGCAATCTCTTCACTTATTAGCTATGGAGATATTGTAGACAGGTTGAAAACATTGCCACGTCTGGAGATGATCTGGTAAGTGGGGTTCTCCCCATGTGAGCCTCCTGCCACTTCATTAGGCTGCCCTTGCCTACAGAGGCTCAACTCTAAGTTAGGCAGGTTAATTCGCCCTTCTTGAGCTTGATGACTCTGTCTGTACTGGCCCAACCTTCCTGAGGAGATGAACGCTCCCCCCCACCGCCACTTTCCCTCTCAGATGCCGAGTGAGGCAATGCGCTCAATTGGTACTCTGTTGCCACCTTGTAATGCGTGCCAGTGTTCTGATGTGGCCTGGGACACAAGCATACTTCACAAAACTTCAATAGGTACATTAAAAAAATTAAATCTTCAACAATTTCAAGAAGCTCTCAATCATCAGTTTTGAAAACGCGTGCGTTGTCCTCAATTGACTCACCACTGGTATGATGTGATGGCTTCATACATCCATTCTGACACAAGCAAGGATTGGCACAGTTCAAGGGGGCTGCTCACCACTGCCTCCTTGAGGGCAAATTAGGGCTGGACAATAGACCTTGAGTATCATCCATCATAAACTCTCAGTCATAATAATTTATCAACACTTCCGACACACTGCACATGAGACACAAACGCACACAGGGAACACTGGCTGTCGAGAGAACTCATTCTCACCTTCAACTTAGCAGCACTTTTCACTATTGATTTGATAAGGTTTGACAACACATGTTCTGTTCTGTAATAGTTACTGTTCTCGACAAAACAACAGTTCACACAATTTGCACCACCAGTATTTTCTTTTTAGCAGAAAGTGACAGCCTTTCTCGTGTAAGGAAGTGGAAAAGGCATATCACAGAGTGAAAGCCTTGTCTTCTCGATTCATGGTTACATGATAGAATTGGAGCAGATAGAGGGCCTGAGGGATGCTGATATTTTACCATGATAATGGAGAATCCTGTCTGTGTGATCATATAAACTTGTGTATGAACTAAGGTCACAATTTTCACTATAAAGATTCAAATTACATGAGATTTACAGAATAGAAATAGATCTTTCTGGCCGATTGGTGCATTCTAGTATTCATGCTGTACACAAGCTTCCTCGACCATGACTGACGGTGTGGTGAATCAGTGGTTAGCACTGCTGCTTCATAATGCCAGGGACTTGGGTTCAGTTCTACTCTTGGGTTACTGACTGTGTGGAGTTTGCACATTCTCCCCATGTCAATGAGTTTGGTCCGGTTTCCAAAGGTGTGCAGGTTAGGTGGATTGGCTGTGCTAAAATGTCCAGGGATGTGCAGGCTAGGTGGATTAGCTGTGGTTAATGCAGGGTTACGGCTGTAGGGTGTCCGGATGGGATGCTCTCTGGAGGGTCAGTGTAGACTCAGTGGGCTGAATGGCCTGCTTCCACACTATAAGGGTCTGGTGATTGTATACCCATTGGGAGAGATATGCGTTATTCCCTGTTGTCTTGCTGCTGGCTGCTGTCACTCAGCATTACTGCCCAGTCGTACTGTTGGAACTTTCTTCCTCCACCTCGTTGTGCAAGGTTGGTGTTTCATATATTGGTCTGTGCTGGCCTCTGTTCCTTCACAATGTACTACCATGATCAATTATATGTTCTGAGCTGGCTGCATATAGAACGTAGAACATAAAACTGTACCACACGGTACAGGCCCTTTGGCCCTCGATATTGTGCTGACCTTTTATCCTACACTAAGATCAAACTAACCTACAGACCATTCATTTTACAGTCATCCATGTGCCTATCCAAGAGTTGTTTAAATATCCCTCATGTATCTGACTCTACTACCACTGCTGGCAGTGCATTCCATGCACCCACCACTCTCTGGGGAAAAGACCTACCTCTGACATCTCCCCTAAACCTTCCTCCAATCACATTAAATTTATGTCCCTTTGTGATAGCCATTTCCACCATGGGAAAAAGTCTCTGGCTATCCACTCTATCTATGCCTCTCATTATCTGGTTCTCCTCTGCCAAATCACCTCTCATCCTTCTTCTCTCCAATGAGAAAAGCCCTAGCTCCCTCAACTTTTCTTCATAAGACATGCCCTCCAGTCCAGGCAGCAAATCTCCTCTGCACCATCTCTAAAGCTTCCTTCCAATAATGAAGTGACCACAATTGAACATAGTATTCCAAGTGTGGCCTAACCAGGGCTTTAGAGAGCTGCAGCATAACCTCGTGGCTCTTAAACTCAATCCCCCTGCTGAGGAAAAGCCAACACACCATACACCTTCTGAACAACCCAATCAATTTGGGTGGCAACTTTGAGGTAATGACAGACATGGACCCCGCGATCCCTCTATTCCTCCACACTGCAAAAATCCTGACTTTAACCCTGTATTCTGCACTCAAATTCCACCTTCCAAAATGAATCACTTCACACTTTTCTAGGTTGACCTCCATCTGCCACTTCTCAGCCCAGCTCTGCATCCTGTCAATGTCCCGTTGGAACCTACAACAGCTCCCCACACTATCCACAACTCTGAGGAGAAAGTGAGGTCTGCAGATGCTGGAGATCAGAGCTGGAAATGTGTTGCTGGAAAAGCGCAGCAGGTCAGGCAGCATCCAGGGAACAGGAGAATCGACGTTTCGGGCATAAGCCCTTCTTCAGGAAGGGTTAGGTATCCACAACTCTACCAACCTTCATGTCATCAGCAAACTTACGAACCCACACTTCCACTTCCTCATCCAATTCATTTATAAAAACCACAAAGAGCAGAGGTCCCAGAACAGATTCCTGCACAACGCCACTGGTTACCAAGCTTCAGGCTGAATACTTTCCATCTACTACCATCCTCTGTCTTCTATGGGCCAGCTAATTCTGTTTCCAGACAGCCAGATTTCCCGGTATCCCATGCCTCCTTACTTTCTGAAAGACCCTACCATGGGGAACCTTATCAAATGTCTTGCTAAACTCTATGTAAACCACATCTACTGCTCTACCTTCATGATGTGTTTTGTCAGTATTAAGCATTAAGTCAGGCTTGTGAGGCATGACCTGCCCCTCACAAAACCATGCTGACTATCACTAATCAGCTATGGTTTTCCAAATAATCATAAATCCTGTCTCTCAGAATCCTCTCCAATAATTTGCCCACCACTGACATAAGACTGACTGGTCTGTAATTCCCAGTGTTCTCTTCCTTGAACAAGGGAATAACATTTGCAACTCTACAATCATCTGGTACTACTCCAGTGGACAGTAAGGAAACAAACGGTGGCACAGTGTTTAGCACTGCTGCCTCACAGTGCCAGAGACCCGGGTTCAATTCCCACTTCGGGCATCTGACTGTGTGGAGTTTGTACATTCTCCCCGTGTCTGCGTGGGTTTCCTCCGGGTGCTCCGGTTTCCTCCCACAGTCCAGAAACGTGCAGGTTAGGTGAATTGGCCAGGCTACATTGCCCGTAGTGTTAGGTGAAGGGGTAAATGTAGGGGAATGGGTCTGGGTGGGTGTGCTTCGGCGGGTCGGTGTGGACTTGTTGGGCCCAAGGGCCTGTTTCCACACTGTAAGCAATCTAATCTAATCTAAAGATTGTTGCCAAAGGCGCAGCAATCTCTTCTCTCACTTCCCGTAGTAACCTTGCATATATCCATCTGGCCCAGGGGACTTATCTATCCTCATGTTCTTCAAAATTTCCAGAACATCCTCTTTCTTAACATCAACCTGTTTGAGCTTATCAGCCTGTTTCACGCTGTCCTCATAAACAACAAGATCCTTCTCACTAGTGAAGCAAAATATTTATTAAGGACCTCCATTAACTCTTCTGATTCCAGGCACAAATTCCCTCCACCATCCTTGATCACCCCTACCCTCACTCTTGCTATCCTCTTGTTCCTTACGCAAGTTAGAACGCTTTGGAGTTTTCCTTAATCCTACTCGCCAAAGTTTTTCGTGCCTCCTTGTAGCTCTCCAAAATCCATTCTTCAGTTCCTCCCTGGATACCTTGTAACCCTCTTGAGCCCTGTCTGATCCTTGCTTCCTCAACCTTAACTAAGCTTCCTTCTTCCTCTTGACTACATGTTGCACATCCCTTGTCATCCAAAGTTCCTTCATCCTACCATCCCTTCCTTTCCTCAGTGGGACAAACCTATCCAGCATGTGCAGCAAGTGCTCCCTAAACAACCTCCACATTTCTGTCATGTATTTCCCAATTTATGCTCCACAGTTCCTGCCTCCATAGCATTGTAATTCTCCTTTCCCCAATATCTTTCCTGTACTGTCTGCTTCTATCCCTCTCCATGAGTATAGTAAAGATCACCATCACAGAAATGCTCTTCCACCAAGAGTTCTGACAACTGACCTGGTTCATTGCCAAGCACCAAATCCAATATGGCCTCCCCCATAGTCAGCCGATCTACATATTGAGTCAGGAACACTTCCTGGACACACCAGACAAAATCTGCTCCATACAAACTATTTGTGCTAAGGAGGTTCCAGTCAATATTAGGGAAGTTGAAGTCACCCATGAAAATAAGCGTAGAAAATTTTGCTTGCGTCTGAGTATTTAGATTTTCCAACCGACATTCTCTGCCCAGTGTGCTGTTGAGGTGCTTCTGTACCTAATCATCCATTATCCTCTGTCTTTGAAAATGAATGCCCTGTCCTTGTACAAGCTTGTTCACACTTGCATTCTGAGTATAAGTTGTGCTGGGAATGATAATCCCTTCTCCATTGGTTTTGCATGGAAGTGCAGCAACATGATGTGAAAATATTGTTTTGGTGTTGCAGTTTATGATCAGTGATTTGATAGCATGTAGCGTACAATGCACTGGACTGCTTGAGCATGGATAAAGGGGTGACGATGTGATCTGAGTCACTTTTCGAATTTAGTACATCTGTGTTGAAGCAGTGTGCCACTGAACTGCAGTCTATTGTCAGAGTCCGACTGAACTAAAAACAGCACTCATCATGTCAGCAACTGTCACAAACT
This sequence comes from Chiloscyllium plagiosum, assembly GCF_004010195.1. Classification (NCBI taxonomy): domain Eukaryota; kingdom Metazoa; phylum Chordata; class Chondrichthyes; order Orectolobiformes; family Hemiscylliidae; genus Chiloscyllium; species Chiloscyllium plagiosum. Next base: position 86,278,298 of record NC_057720.1, on the reverse strand, counting down.
TTCTGCGTTGCTAAATTGTTTAACAAGGGATCGTCAGTGTCTGAGGAGAAAGTGAGGTCTGCAGATGCTGGAGATCAGAGATGGAAATGTGTTGCTGGAAAAGCGCAGCAGGTCTAGATGCTGCCTGACCTGCTGCGCTTTTCCAGCAACACATTTCCATCGTCAGTGTCTGGGCTCATGTTAGGCTATTTGGTTCCAACAGAGCAGCATGCTGTCAATAATATGTCAAGCTTCCAGGACCCCAAGTAAGATAGCATCTGAGCCCCTCCAGGTCACATGCTATGATACAGTAGAGACTTCAGGAACATGTCTCTTATAAAGGCATACCAACATTCTGACAGTGAGACATAACACTACCTACTCTCTTGGTAAAGAAGTTCCTCCAGAATTCCTGATTGGATTATTTATGGTCCCTTTCTTCAGTTCACTTCATGTGCAACCACTCTTTGTAGTCACCCCATCAAATCCTGCCATAACCTATAAAGGGCAGCGTGGTGGCTCAGTGGTTAGCACTGCTGCCTCGCAGCACCAGGGACCCAGGTTTGATTCCACCCTCAGGCAACTCTCTGTGTGTAGTTTGCACATTCTCCCTGTGTCTGTGTGGGTTTTTGCTCCAGTTGCTCCGGTTTCCTCCCACAGTCCAAAGATGTGCAGGTTAGGTGGATTGGCCACGCTGAATTGCCCATCGTGGCTAGGGATTTGCAGGCTAGGTGGATTAGCCATGGGAAGTGCAGGATTACAGGGACAGAGGTCTGGGTGGGAGGTTGGTGTGGACTCAGTGGGCTGAATGGCCAGTTTCCACACTGTAGGGATTCTATAATAATTCATCCCAGCCATCCCACTATTTTCTGAGAGTTAAAGTGACCAGGTACGTGCTTCTGTTCTAACAATTCAATCAGTCCTCCCTTCTTAGTATTGTTGTAACAAGACCAGTTGGATGAAGCTTAAGTAGGAGCCTAACACATTGCTTCGTACAACATTGCTGCAACTCAAAACAGCTCATACCTTTATATTTGAATGGTGAGGTAGCCTGAAATTTTGTCACTGATCAGGGGTGATGAGGGTGGAGATGCTGGGTGACAAAGAGTTAACTGTTGGCATTCAGGGGTCCTGAAGGAGAGCGTGATGGGAAACATTGGGTCATGGTGCCAATAACACTGGGATATTAGCTAAACTGGAAGAAAAACTGTTTGAAAGCAGAGACTAAAACTATGCCTTGTGGCTCCTTCAGCAAGAAATGCTTCCCAGTGTACCAGCTGACAGCTGTGGTTGTGCCCCACAGGATGCCCTGTTATTTAAATCAGCACTGTGCCAAGTGAGCTGCTTAGAACAATCATACAGGAAGACAGGAACTGGGTTTTGCAGCATCAAGATGGAATCCCTGGTCCATAACAGCCTTTATTCAAGTTTACTCCCTTGGTGCATCTCAAATTAAATTTGCAAGTTGTTTATCTGCAGCTCCATTCAGAGAATGAGTGGTGCTCTGCAGAATACAAAGAGAGAGAGAAAGAGAGAGAAAAAGAGAGACAGAGCCCTCAGCAGCAAAACTCAATCAGGCTTCATTTATCCTGCTGCTGTTCCAACTCCATATATTACTGAGTTCTGCCTCTTGCCCCTCAACTCCACACCATTGTCTTCTGGCTGCCCATCCAGTAATAGTTAAAGTCAGAAATTCTGCCAATCTGGTTTTGACCATTCTCCCCTGCATTAAAACTTGAAGTGCAGTCCGAGGGAGGAGTGTGCAAACATAATGACACCTAGGTTCCCTCTCCTCCAGCCATAAGATCACAGTCCCCCTTCTCTGCCTCTTGACCAATTTCCAATATACCGAGCACAGTGCCCTGCAATTGCATCTAGTTTCCTATCTGCGAGTAATCCTAAACTTTACTCATATTCATGGTCCTTCCCTACCTTGCTAGGGATCATCCACAAAACATTTGATCAGATGTAACTAACTGAAGTTCCTGAACTTCCATCGCGTACTGTGAGTTGTGTGTTTGACATCTCCTTCAGCACAAACATCTGATCAGACAGCTTCACATTCCACACTGCCCAATTCCCAACTGCTATTGTCTGGGGAGGTGCCAGACTTAAGGTTGGTGCCTGTGCATTGTATTTTTGTAATTTATTCTGTATTTTGTGCCACTTAGGAGCAGGGGAACCTAACACCGAGCAGCTGGAATAGGCCATTTGGCCTTGGAATCTGTTCTGCCACTCGGTAAGGTCATGTCTGATCAGGTAGTTGCCTAACACCACCAATAGCTCAGCTCCCCACCAATTCCCTGTTATTCTTGACTCTATTTGCTATCAGAAATCTATCCAACTCAGTCTTAAGTAATTTCAATGTTTCAACCTCCACAGCTTTCTTGTGAATTCTGTAGATTCAGGTTTTTCTGAGAGGAAAACATTTTCTTCATAAAGCGGAACTTCTTATTCTTAGCCTGTCCCTCCTCGTTCTGGTGTCCATCACAAGAAGAAGCATTCTTCCAACATCCACCCTCTCAAGTCCTCTACTGAGTCAAAAGGTCCATCCTGGAGACGTGATCAAACGATCTGGACTGGCACATCTTCAGCGAGTTCTATATTGCCTGGGGTGTAAAAGGAAGTGACCAACTTAATGGAAAAATTAAAGTGTTAACTAAATTCATAGAAATGATTGAAAATGCATGATGCAGCATTTGAATAAATGCCAAGAAACCAGTGAGAGATCATTGTAGAAAAGTGTGGGACTTTTAGGGACCTTGGAGGCATCACTGTTGGACAATTTCCAAACACCTGTAGGATAGAATGTAGACGAATGAAGTGAACCAGAAGAAATCATTAAGGGACAGCTGTGAAAAGAAGAGCTGACTTATTAAAAAGAAAATATTTTTGAGGATTTATAATGAACAATGGAAACCCATTTAAAAACCCATAGAGACAGGCTATGAGTCTTAATAAGCCATTACAGATGTACACACAGAGAGACTTAGGTCAACCATCTTAGAGGACAAAAGGGTCATGTTTACCTCTAACTCCCCTTGAAAACTGGGCCAAAGACACTGTAAAGAAATTATATTAGATTCTGAAAGGTTTTTTTTAATCCTATTTGTTTGAATATCTAAAAGCATTTTTATGGTGGATTCAAACATTGTGTATAAATTTAAAATGGAATAACCATTTTATAACTACCTTTGATTAGTTATATATTTATGACTCAGTCAGAGTATGCAACATTGAATGTTGATTTTTCTTGCAGTCGTCACTATCTGTGTAAGTGAGGTGACTGCCTTCAAGTATTATATATCCTACATCAATTCAGTATTCATTCCTGGAATGTAATCTAGACCTGCTTCTTATAATAAATATTCATGAGCAATTCTAGAAGATTTGTAGTCTCATACTTATAACCTCATGAACCTGCATGGAGATGACAATGTCCGAGAATTGTTAAATTAGCATTCCAAGTGCCAATGTTATAAACTTATAAATAAGGTTGTTTCTACTGTAATATATCTACATCAGGGTTCCCTAAAGTGGGGTGTGGAAGCTGAAGTCTCAGAGTCACGAGCTCTTTCTCACACAACCTAATCTAAAGTTGATGAAGTTGACTAAATTTGCTTAAAACTCTGGAATCTCTCTTAGTTGAGGGTTTAAGCTGGCAATCAGTTTGAGTGGGGAACTGGATAGATTTACGGTGTTGGGAAGAGGGGTGGAGGTAGGGTGGGGGGGTGGATGTGGGGTGTGGTCTTGGGTGTGGGGGTTTGGAATGTAAAGACAGTAGAATCATTAACAGGTAGATGAAAAGTAAAACTGGTAGAACAATAAAGTGTCAATGTACTATTTCAAAGAAGAGTGGAGAAGTTTACCGTGGTGTGCTGTATAATATTCGTCCTTCAATCAATAGTGCTGATGCTGAGGCCACTGTTGGTGGTGACATTGAAATCCTCCATCCATAGTACATTTGTGCCCTTGCCATCCTCAGTGCTTCCTCCAAGTGTTGTTCAGTGTGGACGTGTACTGATTCATCAGCCGAGAGACGACTGTACGTGGTAATCAGCGGGTTTCCTTGCCCATGTTTAACCTGAAGCCATGAGACTTTATGGGATCTGGTGTCAATGTTGAGGAATCCCAGGGTATCTCCCTTCCAACTGTATACCAGTGTTCTGCGACCTCTGCTGAGTCTGTCCTGCCTGTAGATGGTGATGCTGATGTCTGGGACATTGTAAGGTATGATCCTGTGCGTATGACTATGTTAGATGTTAAGATCATAAGACATGGGAGTGGAAGCAAGACCATTTGGCCCATAGAGTCCACTCCACCATTTAATCATGGCTGATGGGTGTTTCAATCCCATTTATCCACACTCCCCCCATAGCCCTTAATTCCTTGCGAGATCAAGAATTTATCAATCTCTGCCTTTAAGACACCCAACGTTCCAGCTTCCAAGAAATGTCTCCTCATTTCCGTTCTAAATTGAACCCCTCCAAGTTTAAGGCTATGCCCACAAGTCCTAGTCTCCCCACCTAACGGAAACAACCTGCCAACATCCACCCTTTCAAAGCCATGCATTATCTTGGTGTTACTTCACTAGACTTTAAGACAGTTCTCCCAATTTCGGCACTATCCCCCAGACATTAAAGAGGAGGACTTTACAGGTAAAGGAAGGCAGTGAGTCACAAAATGAATATCTTGGCCAAATAATAGTGGACCATGGAGGCAAGTCATGTGACAAAACCACCAGGGATCCATTTAGTCACAATTGGCCACTCTGGCCCAACACAGCTTCTCTTCATTTCAATCCTATCTCTGAGAAATAAATTCAAGAGACAGTTTTGCTTTTCTTTAGGGCCTCATCAATGTGTTTTGTAACTTGTAGCGATTTACATAATGGTAATTCTAGATTGCAATACACCTCTACCCCATTTAAATTCCGATCTTTCAATTAAGATGTGACCTCCTGATTTTTCTTACCTCTTATCAGATTGAAATTAATTTTGCTAATTATATACCATCCTGCAAGTTTACTGATAGACAGTCATAGAGTCATAGAGATGTACAGCATATAAACAGCCACTGTAGTCCAACATGTCCATGCCGACCAGATAACCTAAATTAATTTAGTCCCATTTGCCACCATTTGATCCATAAACCCTTCCTATTCATATACCCATCCAGATGCTTTTTAAATGTTGTAATTGTACCAGCTTCCACAATCTCCTCTCAAACGTTCACACAATGAACTCCTTTCTAAGATGTAGTAACCACTGTTTTGTAGTGAGTCAAAGTTAGAGTAAATTGCTCTGATTTGAACCTACTGTGTTGGGGGTGGGGGGGGCGCACCAAGGCCTAAAATGGCATCACATCAGACCATTTGGTTTAATAATGGGAATCTATAAAAACAGTGAGAGAATGGAGAAAAGAGAATACATGATGTGAGAGAATAGATCTGTGAGCACAGGTGAAGTATTCAAAATAGTGGGAGTTTGTGCTTTATTTAGTTAGGGCTTTCTGAAATTTCAGCTACTGAGTTACGAATACAGAAAACCAACCCAGTCTGCCCTAGGGAAATGGGAGTCTCAGTCAGCAGGTTAATGGTTAAACTGCACTGACTAATTGCTTTCTTGCAAACGGATAGCTTCATCCCAATTATTGCTGTAGCAACGCACATCACTGAACGTCTGAGGCAAAGGGTTTAAGAGACAGGATAGATGCACTTCCTGCAGAACATTACATTACGATGAAATCAAATAAAAATTACAAGGATTGTCAGCTCCTTGTTAAAACCTTACAATAGAGAGTTAGATATTTAGGTCAAAGTCATTGGAAGATTTGACTGTTTTAACAAGGGATGTGTGTCAGGGGAATTTAAACTTGAATCCGCGGATCGATTTGTAATTTCACCCGAAAAGCCCAAACGTTCCCAGATTTTAAGCTTGCGCTGGTATTTTCAAATTACTGTCCATGTGTGATTGGACACTTTGAAAAATCATTTTGGGTTCTGGCCCCAAAGGGTTTGTTTTTCAGGACAAAGCAGGCTAGGAACAGAGGAAGCTGGACACTTAAAATAGCACTGCCAATCTGGGGATGGAAGGCAGGGGAGGTGAAATAATAATTGGGGATAGCTACAGGGCAAGAAAATGACAAAATCCAGCAACTTGTGAACTGTTACATTGTAAATGCAGTTGGCCTTGCAAAAGCCCTAACTGGGTCATGAGCGTTCTTATAGAATAGAATCGAATAGAATGACAATTTATTGTCACATATACAAACAAACTGGCAGCATAGTGATTAGCACTGCTGCCTCACAAGACCAGGGACCTGGTTTGATTCCACCCTTCAAGAGACTGTCTGTGTGGAGTTTGTAAGTTCTCCCCTTGTCTGCATGGGTTTCATCTGGGTGCTCCGGTTTCTTCCCACAGTCCAATAATGTGCAAGTTAGGTGGATTGGCCGTGCTGAATTGCCCATTGTGTTAGGGAAGTGTAAGCTAGGTGGGTTAGCCTTGTGAAATGCAAGGGATAGGGAGGATCTGAGTGGGATGGTCAGTGTGGACTAGTTGGTCTATTTCCATAATGTAGCGATTATATGAGTTGGTGCATCAATTCCTTGGATCCATTCCATCCCCAGGCTATTTTTGCCATGGCAGGAGGCAAGTATGATATTTGTGGGGTTTTTTTTCTCCTTTACTCATTCACAGGATGAGGGCATTGCTGGCTAGGCAGCATTTGTCATCTGTCCCTAATTAAGAGTCAGCCACATTGCTGTAGGTCCAGAGTCACATGTAGTCCAGACCAGGTAAGGATGGCAGCTGCCTTCCCTAAAGAATATGAGTGAACCAGATGGGTTTTTCCTGACAATAGCCAATGGATTCATGGTCATCATTAGATTCTTAATTCCAGATTTTTCCTTTCACTGAATTCAAAATCCACCACCTGCCGAATCCATGACCCCAGAACATTATCTGGGTCAACAATCAACAGTCCAGTGATAATACCACTAGGCCATCACATCCCCTTAGTGGATGCTATCATTCTTATTCCCTTGACTGGGTCTAGGGCCCTCTTTGGTTTATGGTGATAGAGGAATGACCACTAGTGAGTTTCAGTCATAATAAGTAGAGGCTTTTACCTTAACAAGATGTAGTTTAGGGTAGATTAGCAATTAGACAGAAGTTACATTAGCATGTTAAACATGATCAATAATATTATGTTAAAAATCACATGACACCAAGTTAAATTCCAACAGGTTTATTTGGAAGTGCAAGGGTTAGCTACCTGACGAAGGAGCAATGCCCTGAAAGCTTGTGCTTCCAAATAAACCTGTTGGACTATAACTTGGTGTTGTGTGATTTTTAACTTTGTCCACCCCAGTCCAACACTGGCTTCTTCACATCAGTAATGCTAATGAAGAGACCTGTAGCTTTATCCCAAAGGGCTTTTGATGGGATGAATGTGGAAACAATGTTTCCTCCGATGGGAAATTCTAGAGCTAAGTGCCACGGTTTAAAAGTGGGAGGTTGCCCACTTAATACAAAAATAGGAAGAAGTTTGTTCTCTGAGGGTTGTGAGTCTTTGGAAATCCCTTCCTCAAAACATAGTGGAGGTTGTATCTTTAAATTTCTTTTCAGGCAGCCCTAGCTAAATTCGTAATTGGACAAAGGGATGAAAGATTAACAAGGATAAATATGAATGTAGAGTTGAGGTTGAAATCAGTTTGGCCCTGACCTTAATGCAAGGCTGTGCAAGCTGAACCCCTGCTCGTCACTTCTAAGTCTATGCTCCACGAGACCCTCAGATGTTCTGCATCATTCCCACACAAGCCAGTTCAACATCATCAATTTGGTTGGAGCTTCAGACTTTGCCCCTTTCAGAACCCAGTATCTTACACAATGGACCGTCTCTGCTCCAGTGGTCACTTAAAAGAGCAATTAATTGGGGGAGCGACTAACTGGGATTTGAACCCGGAACTCCTATTTACTTTTGCCCCTGGTGTATCTTAGCTTCATACGAAAGGCCTGCTAGGGATGGTCTAAAAGTGGCAGGCCACAAGCCAGCAATCTGACTAGGCCTTGAGGCCTTCCCTGCAGGCCTTTGTGTGCTGCAGCAGCTGCAGTCCCCACCCACGTTGGTGGGTCTAGCTGCTGAAGCCAAGCTTTGGTTAAAATTCTAAAGAGCCAGAGAGTGGACACCGCCGCCGTGAGGGAATCTCTCCCTCACACCTCGTCTATCAGAGCAGGCTGGTCCCTTCAAGCTGACAAGCTGCTGGCTGTCCCTTGAGCTTTGACAACCCGCCCAGCATCCTTAATAGAACAGCAAACCTACCATATGGCTACTAATTGGTCCCTTTGGAGAAATTCACTGTGAGTGAACATTTCCCACACAGTGTGGGCTTGTGACCCTTATTTGAACCCGATAGTGGGCCATAGGGAAAACCTGACCAGAAGTCCCTGCAAGTTACTGAGTGGTTTTAGCTGCAAGCTCACTGCTCTATCTCCTTATATTTCTTTCAAAAGCACGCAAAACCCTCTTCTCTTTTTTTTTGGCATTTATTTGGCTCAGCCTCCCGCGAACAAGGCAAAACTGACTGTCAGTGCGAACTGGGAAAGTGCGACGAGGTGGCTGCTTGAACCTAGAGCTCAGAGCAGGCGATACACTACCACTGAGAGAGTAATTATTTAAAGAAATCGCAGGCCAGCTACACGTCTTGTGTGGGCCCATCTTATGATGGGAGGACAGCCAGCATCTCAAAGGAGTTGTTCCTTTGTAAGGAGGCTGTTGGAGTGTGTGCAGATGTTCCATTGTCTGTTTTCCTCGGGGCTATGAACAGTAGTTGTGTTAGCACTTCACCAGCAATGCCGGAGGCTTTTGATTAATGAGCGCTCGTTGGAATTAATTTGGGCAGCGGTAGCCAGAAAAAAAAGGGAATGAGGTTTCTATGGCGCGTCTGTTTAATCATCAGCACTGAATCCATTACAGTGACTAACGCAGTCTGAGCCAGGAAGCAATTTGATCTTTAATTAGCAAAATTCGAAAGCAGGAACGGATCAGGAAATCTCCGGCACTTGCTGCAGCTCTCTTCAGAGATGCTTTTCAGGAATGGAACTTTTCCAAATCTTGATTGAATTACCGATAAGGTACGATGCTTCGAATTAATTATGAAATGCTGTTACATAAAGTAAAGGCACACACTGAAAGAAAAAGTCACTTTAATGCCTTATTCCCCAACTTGTGTTGATTCATCGCCACTTAGTTTGAGCACTAATTGCAATCAAATGCTTTACGCCAAATGCATATTAACATTTGTCTCACTTGACTCCTTTCTCAATTGACTTAATTAATTCAGAGAAGGAGAATAATGAATGTAATTAACTGGGAGGTTATGTGATGCAGTGGTAATGTCCGTACCTCTGGATCAGAATGTCTGGACTCATGTCCCATTTACCCTGAAAAGGGCATTGCCATCAAATCCATGCAGCATTGTGGTGGTCAGGTTACTGTTCCAGAGGCCTAATTATGATAACTGAAACAGCATTAAATTCTAATATCGCTTTGACAATTTAAGCTCAGGGGAACAAAACTCCAGAATTTAAATATCCGGTGCCGGTGAAATGCTACCAAGTTATCACAAAAGTTCAACTGGATCCATTAATGTATTTTAGGGAGGGAAACCTGCCATCTAAGCCCTGCTGGGTCTAGAAAGATAAAAAAAATAGGAGCAGGAGTAGACTATTTGACCATTGAGTATGATCATGGTTGATCATCCAACTCAGTACTTTGAACCTTCCCCTTTGAACCTACAGCACTATGAATTATATCTAACATTCAATGTTTTGGCCTCAACTGTTTGCTGTGGCACAGAGTTCAACAGAGTCACCACTCTCTGGGCAAAGCCATTTCTCCTCATCTCAGTCCTAAATGGATACCTGTATCCTTAGACTTGGTTAACGGACAGGAAACAGAGAATCAAAAAGTGGCGCTGAAAAATCACAGCAGATCAGACAGCATCCAAGGAACTGGAGAATCAACATTTCGGGCATAAGCCCTTCATCAGGATTCCTTCTGCTTGATGCGTTGACTCTCCTGCTCCTCGGATGCTGCCTAACCAGCTGTGCTTTTCCAGCGCCATCCTTTTCGACTCTGATCTCCAGCATCTGCAGTCCTCACTTTCAACCTAGGCAACAAAGAATAGAAGGCAGTGATTGGTGGAGTACGCAGGGTTTGATACTAGGATCACAGCTATTTGATTTAGATAAAGGAACTAAATGTGTTATCTCAAAATTTGCAGATGTCACAATTCTGGGTGGAAGCTGTGAGGAAGATGCAGGGATGTGGCAGTGCGATTTGGACAGGCTGATTGGGGAGGTGGAACACAGACTGGGCAACTGCTTTGCAGAGCACCCACATTCTGTCTGCAAAAATGAGCCTGAGCTTCCTCAAGCCTAACAATTCAATACACCACTGTGTTCCATGGTTAGCATTTGTTTCAGGTTTTTCACCACATTTTCCACCTGGGGATGCTGCAGCCTTCAGGACTCAATATTGAGCTCAATAATTTTAGGGTCTTAGCACCTTCCCCCATGTCCTTACCTCAACCCCCATACACCAGACATGGGCCGCTACCTCAAACAGCCCACTGTCATCCACTAATGGTCTCCATTAGCAACTATTGATCCTCCCAGGCTGACCTTCACCCATTCCTTTTCGCTTTGAAAAAACTGAAAGAACTGCGGATGTCGGAAATCAGAAATTTCTGCAAATATATTTTTTAAAAATTCATACATAGGATATGCGCGTCTCTGGCTCAGCCAGCATTTATGGTCCATCCCATTCAGAGTCAACTACATTGCTGTGGGTCTGGAGTCACATATAGGCCTGATCAGGTAAGGATGGCAGTTTCCTTCCCTAAAGGGCATTAGTGAACCAGATTGGCTTTTCCGACAATGGTTTCACGGTAAGCATCTGAGTCTTAACTCCATATTTTTACTTGAATTCAAATTCCCTCATAGCAGGATTTGAACCCAGGTGCTCCGAACATGCGCTGAGTTTCAAAGTTAATCGCCTTGTGATAATACCATCCAGCCAATGCTTCCCTCCTGACTAAGCAGGTCTGGCAGTGTCTGTGGAGAGAAACGTTTTGGGCCCAGTGACCCAGTGTGTAAACTGTTTAGTTCGCACTGGCCTCACACCCCCAGAGCTGGTTCCAATATCCCAAGTATCCGAAACCTTGCCTCCTCACACCATCTCTTTAGTTATGTGTTCATCCAATGTGTCCTATTTCTATTCTGGCTCGCGCATCCTAATCCCCTACATTCTGCTTTTAGGACCTCATCCCTTTTTTACCTGTGTTTACCATGACCCATTCAGGATATCGACTCTGAGACATCTTTGACCCCAGCATGAGAGAGTCAGCATACCATCCTGCAGTCTCATATGTGGCCACTGAAATCATAGAATCCCTACATTGCGAAAAGAGGCCATTTGGCCCATCAAGCCTGCACAAACCCTCAGCAAAGCACCCCACCCAGACCCTGCCAATCCTTTCGCCATAACCCCTCATTTAGCATGACCAATCTTCTTAACCTGAATATCTTTGGATTGTGGGAGGAAACCGGAGCACCCAGCAGAAACCCACGCAGACACGAGGAGAGCGTACAAACTACACACAGACAGTCCTCCAAGGGGAGAATCAAACCTGGGCCCCTGGTGTTGTGAGGCAGCAGTGCTCACCACTGAGCCACTGAGCTTATCTATTCCCATTACAATTGAAGCCCCTGTGATTATAGCCATTCCACACCTTTTGCTCCTTTTCTGTGCAGCAGAGCCAACCATGGTGCCATGAATTTAGCTGGTGCTGTTATCCCCTGTGAGGTCAGTCCCCTTGGGAGTATCGAAAACAGCATATCTGTTTATCTGGAGAACTGTCTCCCTAGTCCTCTTCCTCTGCCTATTGGCCACCCAAGCAAATGAGGGATGGCCAATCAACACCAGTAATGCCCATGTCTGGAGGTTAACAATAGAGTTTGTCACATGCTTATTCCTCAAAGCATAATAATGACCTGCAAAACTCAAATATCCTGAACATTTAATGGGGTGAAAATATTGTATCTGTGGCAAATCTGAAAACCTCAGCTGGATAATTTCTAACATACTTCACTATACGGTCATAGAGATTTACAGCACAGAAACCAACCCTTTGGTCCAACTCATCCATGCTGACCACATACCCTAAATTAATCTAGTCCCACATGCCAGCTCTTGGCCCATACCTCTCTAAACCCTTCCTATTCATATACCCATCCAGATGCCTTTTAAAAGTTGTAATTGTTCCAGCCTCCACCACTTCCTCTGGCAGTTCGTTCCATAAAAGCACCACTCTCTGTGGGAAAATATTGCCCCTTAGGTCCCTTTTAAATCTTTCCTCTCTCACCTTAAACCTATGTCTTCTAGTTTTGGTCTCCCCTACCCTGGGGAAAAGACCTTGACTATTCACCGTTTCCATGCCCCTCATGACGTTCTAAACATCCATAAGGTCACCCCTCAGCCTCTGACGCTCGAGGGAAAATAACCCAAACCTACTCAGCCTCTCCCTCTAGCTCAAGCTCTCCAACCCTGGTAACATACTTGTAAACATTGCTAAACTGAAGGCTCTTATTTGAGCAAGAATAAACACTAAAAACTGGAAAATAGCAGTCACTCCTCAGCCTTAGAGACACCTACTGCTCACCTGATGCTTCCCATCTGATGTCACAGTGCACTCGTTGTGACTTGCTGGTTTTGATTGGCTGGTAGCCCATCACTGAGTCTGAATGGCTTTAGCTGACCAGAATACAGATTTTAGCTCAGATTGTAAATAGTTGAAGCTCCCCTGCCCCAGCACTAACCTGTGAGGCATCCCACTATTTCATTCACCAATCTGAAAATGATCCATTTTTCCTGATTTTCCTGTTAGCTCTGTCCATGTAAAATATCCTCCCCTACACCATGAGCTCTAACCTTGGGTGGTAACCTTTCATGCGACACCTTATTGAATAGCTTTTGGAAATCCAACTACACGACATCTATTGGTTTGCTGGAGAGGTGGAATAACATGTCACTGCCAGTGTGACAGTCAATCTATCATTGTTACTTCAAAGAAAGAGATGGCCTGGCCTCAGGAGAAAATCGTGGAGATTGCGGACAAATCGGAAGGCCATGTTATGCTTGCAGGGAGGTATAAATGATGCTGCAGCTTCTCTCTGCAGCTCATTTTGCTGACTCCAATCATTAGCTTCATGAATCAAACCAGCAGCGGTCTATAACTTTAAATCATTGCCATTATTTTGGCCACTCAGACAGATTACAATTCATTTCCAGTTGAAGTGCACATTACCCCAATTAAACTGGTGTCGATCACATCACACGCCTATTTATGGCTTACTCTGACAAGGTTACTGAGGGACGCGTTGGAAGGCTGCACATTTTCCTTGGGTTCCTGGCTAAAAGTTTCAGCGAATTCAAGAGAAAGCGACACTTTGCAGTAAAAGAAGGCATTTTTAGAAGCATTATCGCTTGTGTACTGTAGAAAACGTGGCTGGGAATCTGTACACAGCATGATCCCACAAGCACCAATGTGATAACTGACCAGATGATCTGTTTTGGATGTTGGTTTTGGGAGAAACACATGGGCCAGAACTCCCTTACTATTTTTCAAACAGTGACAGAGGGATCTTCTGTAGCCACTTGAGAGGGCAGATGGGACTTCAGTTTGACACCACATCCCTTTAGAAGGCATCTCCACCTAACCCAGGTTCCTTGGCATCTCACAAATCTACAGCTGCCATCTATCCCTGGTCTGCCTGCCAGTTACACCCCAGTATTGAGACTAGCTCAGCACACAACACTGTGTAGTGACTCCCTCAGGAAAAGTACACATTGTAAGCCAACATTAAATCATTTGGATAGGATGGTACCTAATACTCCTCATTACCTTAGAGCAGCCTATACTGCACCTCTGCTGACATTCAGCAAAGGAGTCACCAAGGCTGTTAGTGCTGGTTCACCATGAGAAAGAGCCTCAACCTCCCTCTTCCTCACTTTGAGAGAGCCCCCCATCTCAGAGTGCTCACTGAGAGCAGACCTTGCCAAGCTCCTTCCTGTCCAACTCACCACTCCCAACACTGACTTTGTGGACTGTGTCAGCGGGTCCGATCTCACTTTCCCTCACTGTAACTCCCTTCAGAGCATCCATCCTCTTGTGATCAAGCGGCTCGTCTTCTGTGGACGTGTGTGGACAATGAAATTGACATCAAGGCGTAGCCTGAAACCTAGCCAAGGGGTGTGAACACCTGTCCCCTTGATGAAACCATGGTGATGGATTCGACCATGACTACAGGCAAAGTACTGTCAGTGTTTGCCTTCTTGGCTAACCAGACTGTTTACTCTGAATTCTCAGACTGCTTACCAGCCATCCAATAGTGGATGAGCATAACCATCCCCCAATTAAATTAAATATTGCCACAATCTAGGCTAATGGGTCAGATTTTTGCTACCGATATAGATAGCTCCAATTGGGAAGTTTACCATCTTGGCATATGTACTTCTGAATAAGGAGCATTGTTAAACGTGACTTTTGTCCGGGGGGGGTTGTTTAGGTGGTTTTCTGGAAGTCCATCCTATTTTCTTAGATGTTGTTCGTCCCTCCATATTCTCTCCAAGTCAAATCATTCTCGGCCCAGCCCCCCTGCCCCATCACTGATACCTCCATGCCCCCTCCTAAACCATGCCTATTTCTACTTCCATTACATAACCCAGGACTGACTCTGCATCAGCTGAAATGCTGAAGAAACCCTCAACCACATCTTTTCTCCCACTGGACTGAACCTGCTGGTCTCTTGAATTCTACCCACCCTAAACTTGAGGTCATCCAAACCTCTGCTGTAAGTTTCCTAACTCTCAACAAATCCCCGACCACTTGCCACAGATTTGCCAGAGGATCTGTTTTAGCTTCCCCTTGAACAATCATTGCATTTTAAAATTCTCATCCTTGTTTACAAACCCACCCCACTATAGCCTTGAAATCCCTTGAAATCTGTAATTCTCTCCCAGGTCCACAGTCTTGCAAGACACCGGCACGGAGTTAATCCTGGCTCTGATTATGATCCCTCCACCCATTGTCTTCAAAACCTGGACCACAAGATATTGACTTCCCTCTCTGCGTCAAGCCATCTTTACACCTTGCTTTCCTGCTCTGCAATATCGATCGAGTGTCTGGATCAACCTTATCTCAATTCCCAGCATGGTCTTTTCAACACTGATTTCCCTGCATGAGGCTGCAAGTCAAGCCAATTTGTAACATAACAATCCAATAATCCCTACCCATAGATCGCACTCAGGGGATGAAAGGCTAGCCCTCCTATAGTGCCTGCCGTTATCAGGTCACAACAGAAGCAGGATAGACTTGTGTCCTTTGGTCTGACTTTTCTTTAATTTCAAAACTATACTTTATCATAACAATATAGTTATATACATTCATAGTCACTGAAGTAGTTTGGTTCTGTAAAAGAGCATATGAAGGAACAAACAAACATTGGTGTTTAACTCTATCCAAAAATCAAACCAAAGGCATTTCTTACTTGTGCAAGACTATATGATATACCTCAGGCATTGGGAGAGTCCAATAACTGAATGGGCCCCCCTTTAACTTCAGCAGGAAGACCTCAATGGGTGGTCTTTCCCCACTACACCTTGGCAACAGCTACCTCAAGCTTTTGTGCGTTCCTCAGTACGTAGTCTTAGATCTTGGAATGTGCCAGCCTGCAACACTCAGTCAAGGTCACCTCCTTGCTCTGGAAGACCAACAAGTTTTGGGTGGACCAAAGAGCGTCTTTCACTGAGTTGACGGTCCTCCAAGCGCAGTTGATGTTTGTCTCAGTGTGCGTCCCAGGGAACAGACCGTAGAGCACAGTGTCTTTATCACGTAGCTGCTCAGGACGAACCTCAACAAACACCACTGCACCTTTCTCCAGACTTCCTCTGCAAAGGTATATTCCAGGAGGATATGTGTGACAGTCTCTACCCCACCAACAGCTCCCCTCTTGCAGCCGCTTCGAGGGCAGTGTGCAGTGGCGCAGACCGACTGGGTGTACATGAAGGATCTCCCAGGTAGTGCCCTTCTCACCACCAGCCAAGCGATGCTTTGGTGCTTGTTGGAACATTCTGGTGATGAGGCATTCTGCCAAATGACTTTGACCGCCTGCCGAGGGAACCACCCAACAGGATTCACCCTCTCCTTTTTCCGCAGGGTCTTGAGGACGCTACATGTTGACCACTTCCTGATGGACTTGCGGTCAAAGTTGTTTCTCTTTGCAAATTTCCCCACAAAGGCCAGGTGATATGGAACAGTCTAACTACTTGGAGTGTTCCACGGCAGCAAGATCAGTCTGATCCTTTGCAACTCCAAGTACAGGTGGAACCTCAGTATGTAGTGACATTTAATGTTTGGGTACTGAGGATCCACGCACAGCTTGATACAGCTGCACACGAAGGTGGCCGTCAGGATGTGGACGGTGCTGGGTACATTCATCCCCCGTTTTATCCAAGGTTTTGTACATGGTGTCTCTGCAGCCATCTTAGACCTCCAGATGAACACTGAAATCAGTTAGCATAGTGCTATACAATGCAAACTTCAGTCTGAATCCCTCAGTGATCCCCACCTGCAGCTTCCCTTTAAGAAGCTTTCATTGCTCTACCAAGGCGTCACTCTGGGGGCCAGGAGCTACCTCTGTAAGAAAGCATGGAGAAAGCTGCAAGTCACTGTCAAAGTTACATATCTGCCAACAGGGAAGAACATATGGACCATTGGTTACGAGGCTCCTTAATGACCCCCTATTCACAAATCCAGCTTCATCTCCAACAAGGACACTGCTACTTTCAGTCTTTAATCCAGTTTCCGGCAGCTTAGCCTTAACCCTACCCACACATTCTAGACAGTGCTTGGAAACTCATTGAAATTACTTTGGGAATGTTACAAACATGCAAAATTGGCAGACTAATCATGAGTAACCAGTCAGCGCTATAACCAAGCCAGAGTATGATCACAAACCTTTTCCTACCCTAGACTCTGATTCCATTTTATCCAGTGCCAGTCTCCCTTGTTATTTCAAGCTCATTGATTTTCCTAATAAAGGTAGAGAAGATAGTGAAGAAAGCGTTTGGGATGCTTGCCTTTATTGGTCAGTGCAGTGAGTATAGGAGTTGTGAGAGCATGTTGCTGTTGTATAGGGCATTAGTTAGGCCACTTCTGGAATACTGCATTCAATTCTGGCCCCCCCATATAGGAAGGATGTTGCGAAACTTGAAAGGATTGAGAAAAGATTTACAAGGATGTTGCCAGGTTTGGAGGGTTTGAACTACAGGAGAGGCTGAATAGGCTGGGTTATTTAACCCGGAGCATTGGAAACTGGGGGGGATGACTTTATAGAAGTTTATAAAATCATGATAGGTTTAAGGTGAGGGGGAAAGATTTAAAAGGGACCTAGCATGTTTGGAATGAGCTGCCAGAGGAAGCGGTGGAGGCTTGGATAGGGTGAATAGCTAAGGTCTTTTCCCCTGGATAAGGGAGTCCAAACTCAGGTTGTAAGCTTGCGCGTGAGCTGGAAGATTTGTTCTCAGACGTTTCGTCACCAGGCTAGGCAACATCATCAGTGAGCCTCCATTGCAGCGCTGGGGTTCTGTTCCGCTTTCTATTTATGTGTCTTGATCTGTTGTAGTGGGTGATATCACTTCTGGGTTTTTTTCTGAGAGGTTGGTAAATGGGGTCCAAATCGATGTGTTTGTTGATGGAGTTCTGGTTTGAATGCCAGGCATCTAGGAATTCCCGTGCATGTCTTTGTTTAGCCTGTCCTAGGATGGATGTATTGTCCTAATCGAACTGGTGTCCCTCATCATCTGTGTATAAGGATACTTGTGATAGTTGGTCGTGTCTTTTGATAGCTAGTTGGTGCTCATGTATCCCGGTGGCTAGTTTTCTGCCAATCTGTCCAATGTAATGTTTGTTGCAGTCTTTGCAAAACTAGAGGGCATAGGTTTAAGGTGAGAGGGGAAAGATTTAAAAGGGACCTAGCGTGTATGGAATGAGCTGCCAGAGAAAGTGGTGGAGGCTGGTACAATCACAGCATTTAAAAGCCATCTAGATGAGTATATGAATAGGAGGGTTTAGAGGGATATGGGCCAAGTGCTAGCAAATGCAACTAGGTTAATTAAAGATATCTGGTCGGCACTGAAGGTTCTGTTTCCATGCTGGTACATCTCTGTGACTCTATAACCTTTTAACGATGTTGTTACACACCTCTCTGGAGGAGGTGGGACTTGAACCTGGACCTCCCAGTCCAGAGATAGGGACACCACCACTGTACCATGAGACACTCAACCATCAACCATACCTTATAGGGCTTTAACTCTCAAAGCAGAAACACAGATATCTCATTGTCTATCTGTGTACTGAAAGTGACCCAAGCCAAAACTCTACCTTCCTGGGTTTTATGGGACAGAGTGCAATTGTCATCACAATTATAGAACTAAACTAAACTATATTAAAGAAAAGTAGATGGTAGTCATTGACATTAAAATCAGGGCTTTTTTATTTTGCAATGCTTTTGGGGTTTTATAACTGGCAGAAAAAATAGATGAATAACTGGAACAAATAGATAAACAGACTTAAAAATAAGGAATCTCCCATTTAAGGTGAAGTTAAGAAAATTTTTTTTTTTCCAACTGAGAGTCATTTGGAATTCTGTCTCTGAAAAGCTGATGGAAACAGAGTCCCTGTAGTGTTAAGCTTAAACATGATAACTTCAAACCAGATTGTTAAGAGTTAATCATTCAGGTTAATGAGCAATTGTAGGAAAACACATGAAAAACAGACTTGGTATAAAAACAGCCTGTTTGGGTGGAAGGTAACCATAATGACCTTGGCTAGACTTCTGAACAGACTGTTGTGAAATGACACACAGATGCCTAGACCTGTTTTTGTACAAAGGAATGATTGGGTAAAGTACTTAGCAATGGCAAAACGGCACATAATATCAGATTCAGAATAGTATTAATACTGGGGACACTTCCCAGCTCAGGGGACCTGTCACCTTCAGACTGGGGTTCACTAGACTGGTATCGTGAAAACTAAGTTAGATTTGCAAATGCCAGCATCACACAGGAGTACCCAAACAACAGGAGGGATTGAGACTCACTTGTTGAACATGTCTAAAGTAGTTAAAGCTAATAGGCTCACTCATTAGTTTGCAGACCTCTAAATTCGATTAAGCTAATAAATTTACTTTGTGTCAAAGTTCACGTATCTTCATTTACTCATTTTGATCAGACCCTAAAAAACCTGTTAGGCACTTTTGGCCTTGAGTATTTTCGAGGCAGGTGTGGATAGATTCTTGTCAAGAGTGCAGTGCTGGAAAAACACAGCCGGTCAGGCAGCATCCGAGGAGCAGGAGAATCGACGTTTCGAGCATTAGCTCTTCATCAGGAATGAGGCTTGGTAGATTCTTGGTAAATGTTGGCTGAAAGGTTATTGCCAAAGGCTGGATTTGGATTAGAGATCATAATCAGACGAGAGAGCTTGAATGGCCAATTCCTGCTGCTAATTTGTGTGGAATGATGTATCTGTTTTGTAATTATTAACATTTTAGATTTGGGATCCATGAACTTTCTTGCGGGTCACAGGTTTGATTGTTGCTTCAGATCAGGAGCAAGACTGGTAGGGGGTTTATCTGGATTTCAAAATGTAAGGATTCCGAAATCTAAATACACCTCAAAGTGTGGAGCTGGGTTTATAACATCCGTCCCATTGCAAGCTGACTGCTCAAGGCTTTAGTCTGTCCCAAAAGACTGTTAAGGAACATGAAAGTAATCACGGTGTGGCCATAACTACAATGATTCTTTATTTTCTGATTTACCTCATGAGCTAACTTTCTTCATTTTTATTTAGGATTTGATGGTGTTCCCAAAATCAAAGTCGGTAAAATTTCCCATGTTTACATTTCCTGAACTCCTCAGTATTCTGACAATTCCTGAATTTCCTTGGATAGTGGCAAATTCTGAAATTCAGTTCATTTTGTTATTGTGCCTCCACTAACATTCTACTATTTATCAAACATTTCTATTTTGTCATCTTTCCCTCAGTACCACTAATAATCACTTCCACTCCCAGTAACTGTGTTATTCCTGCAGTTTTGAGCTGCATGTTTTCACATTCTTGAGATTCCCAGTGTGGTTTCAATTTCTGGTATTCTGAATCTTTGCTATGTGGGAATGTCAGGGTTTAGGGATCAAAAAGCTAGTAGTCTGCTGGCTCCAAAATACTTACACAAGGTGAGTTGAGCTGTAGGGACCCTGCAGAATTACGTTTTAGCTATAACACTGACACTTCCCATTGCATGTTTCTGCAATGTCAGTCTGGTGACACAGATGTTTGGTGCAGCAAACTATGTCTTTTTTTTTGTCTATTATTGGAATGTGAGCATCACTGGTAAGACAGTCATTTTTCAATCATCCAATGAGCAAATGATGATGTTGCCTTCTTGAAATACTGCAGTCCATGTTTGACTTTAATTTGATTTGTTATTGTCACATGTACCTTAGTACAGTGAAAAGTTTTGTTTTGCATACAGTACAATAGATCATACCATACAAGGACAAAAAGATCACAGGGTGACTGAACAGAGCAAGGAATACAAAGTTACGGTTGCAAAGAAGTTGTGCAAATGGCAAGATCGACATTAGATTGGAAATTTCAGAAGTCTGACACAGCAGGGAAAAAGCTGTTCTTGAACCTGTTTGTATGTGTGTTTAAGCCATCGTTTCTTCTGCCTGATGCAGGAGGTTGGAAGAGATTTCGACTGGGGTGGAAGGGGTCTTTGATGATGTTGGCTGCCTTTCTGAAGCAGCAAGAAGTGTAGATGGGGTCAGTAGATGGAAAGTTGGCTTCTGTGATGGTCTGGGCTACGTCGACAATTTTCTATAGTTTCTTACGGTCCTGGGCAGAGCAGTTGCTGTACCAAGTTGTGATGTTTCGAGATGTGATGTTTCAAGATGGAATGCTTTCTATGATGCATCTCGAAGTTGATGAGGGTCCTTTTGGACATGCCAAATTTCCTTAGCCTCCTGAGGAAGTAGAGGCATTTTTGTGCTTTGTTGACTGTCACATCAATGTGGGTGGACCAGGACAGATTGTTGGTGATCGTCATTCTGAGGTACTTGACGCTCTCAACAATCTCTATCTCAGCACCACTGATGTAGATACGGGCATGTCCTCCTCCTTGCTTCCTGAAGTCGAAGATCAGCTCTTTAATTTTGCTGACATTGAGGGAGAGACTGTTATCTTTGCATCAAGAACAATGAACAAAGAACATTACAGCACAGGAACAGGCCCTTCGGCCCTCCAAGCCTGCGCTGATCCAGATCCTCTATCTAAACCTGTTGCCTGTTTCCTTTAGATCTGTATCCCTCTGCTCCCTGCTCATTCATGTATGTCTAGATACATCTCAAATGACGTTCCATGCCCACCTCTACCAGCTCCGCTGGCAACGTGTTCCAGGCATCCACCAACCTCTGCGTAAAGAACTTTCCATGCATTACTCCCTTTAAAATTTTCCCTTCCTATTTTGAACTCGTGATCCCTAGTAATTGAGTCCCCTACTCTGGGAAAAAGCCTCTTGCTATCTACCCTGTCTGTACCTCTCATGATTTTGTAGACTTCAATCAGGTCCCCCTCAATCTCTATCTTTCTAGTGAAAATAATCTTAATCTACTCAACCTCTCCTTATAGCTAGCACCCTCCATACCAGGCAACATCCTGGTGAACCTCTCAAAACCATCCTTTTGGTAATGTGGCGACCAGAACTGTAGTTGAGAGTGTGTTGCTGGGAAAGCACAGTGGGTCAGGCAGCGTCTGACAAGCAGGAGAATTGACGTTTTAGACATAAGCACTTCATCAGGAATGAGGCCTGTGGGCCAGGGCTGAGAGATAAATGAGGGGGAGGGGTTAGGGTTGAGGGGAAGGTAACTGTGAAAGCGATGGGTGGATGAAGGTGATAGGTCAGAGGGGCAGCCTCACCTTCATCCACCTATCGCTTTCACAGCTACCTTCTCCCCAGCCCCATACCCCTCCCATTTATCTCTGTCCCAACCCACAAGCCTCATTCCTGATGAAGGGTTTATGCCTGAAATGTCAATTCTCCTGCTGCTTGGGTGCTGCCTGACCCACTGTGCTTCCTCACTTTCCCTGACCAGAACTGTACACAGTATTCCAAATGTGGCCGAACCAAAGCCCTATACAACTGATTGCGGTCTGTGGGTCAGGAAGCTGAAGATCCAGTTGCAGAGGGTGGAGCAGAGGCCTGGGTTTTGGAGTTTGGAGATTAGTTTAGTTGGAGTTCTGGTGTTGAAGGTGGAGCATATGTACAAACAATGTATTTATTTTCCTAGACATTTTGACATCACCAAATGACTGGCTGGGCCATTTCAGATGTGAGTTAAGAGTAAACCACTTTATGTGGGTTTGGACTCACATATAGACCATATCAGGTGAGGATGGAAGATTTCCTTCCCTCAGGCAAATTAATTTTTGCAACAAGCAGGCAACTTCAGGATCATTGTAAATGAGACAGCTTTGTATTCCAGATTTATAAAAGGTAAACTCCCCCCAACATCATGATGGGATTTGAACCTAGGCCTCCACAGCTTTAGGTTCATAGTTCAATACATTTCCACAATGCTTCCAACCACCTAACACGATCACTGCACGCTAGTCAGTTCAATCCTGGCACTAACAATGGACACACATAAAGTGCAAATGATCTCACTAGCGTTAAGCTGCCTACATTGTGAAACCATTACACAAGGTACATCATAAAAACATTGGCCCCTTGGCAATAAAAATCTTTTAAACATTCTTTCCCTTTGCTAAATAATGAGTCACCACTGTGCAGCTCTAAAACTAAAATCAAAGGAAATTATAAAGACTTTGCTTCCGCGCCTTTCAAAACCTCAGGATTTCCCAAAACACATTCCAGCCACTGTGTGTGTGTTTTGTTTTGATGTAATGTAGGAAATAGAGGAGCCAATCTGCCCAGTGTGAGCTCCCATAAACAGCAATGTGGCCAAGACCAGTGAGGCGTCTGTTGGGAATCTTGCAGGCTTTCATAAATGGTAAGAATTTAGTGAAACAGAAGCAAGGGAAGTTAATATTGGAAATTGGAAATATTCACGGAATCTCAGCAGTGGTCAAGGTCCAAATAGTCTGAGGGATGTGCTTGATGGATAAATATTGACCAAGACTCTAAGGCACCCCCCCCCACACACACACACCTCCCCCACCACTCTTCCACAAAATAGTATTGAGGTGTCCTGTCAGTCTAAGATACATAAGGTGTGTCAGTGATTTTCATACCACCCCTTTACTCAATTCAGTGACAGACTAAGATGTATATTGTTACAGAATACAAAGCCCTACCTTAAATATGATTCTATTTCTGAAACTCACAGGATGTTTTACAAGTCAAAAATTTTAAGGGATAAGGAGCTGAGGTGGATAAGTGTAAGTAGGATGAAGATCCGCCATGATCTAATTGAATAACAGAACAGGTTCAAGGACAAAATGGCCTATTCTTGTTTTATTTTGTGTGTTTGTGTGCCAGTTCCACTGAAAATTATTGCAAATGGCCAAGCTTTATTTCAGCTTGTTTCTCGGCAGGTTTGGTAGAGATGCTGATGTGAAGTGCCTGTGGTGACAGGGTGACACATACAGCAATGTGGATGATGCTATCAACTTAAAAAATTTTGAAGTAGAAAATTTGACAACGGGCTTTCTCAAATCCAAGAAGGAATTTCTCTCCGCACTGCAGAGAAACCACAAGAATGTATCTGTTATAAATTCTGGAGAAGGGTGAATCGATTGTCAAGCAGGGTTCTGCAGAAGATGGGTAATAAAGGTTTACATCCCTCCTACTTATGTTATCAGCATCAATGCTAACTCCTATGTAATTTTAATTACCATATATAGGTTAATAAATAGACAAATGGTTGTCATGTTAAACTGTAATGTCTCTAGCTCAAGTTGATACAATTTTGTAGTGTGCTACACGTGTCCCTTCTTATACCGTACAACTTCAGTGGTACCACACAAATAAATGCTTTTCATTTTTATACTTCTATTGCAGGAGATACTTAACTGTCTAGCTCTCTTACATTCAAAAATGCTCGATGGTTTACATAGCATTAGCAGTTTATCCTTGGTGGAAAATTGACCTCCATTATGCCCCATCCATGTTGTTAATGTAATCACCTCAATCACTTCCACGGGCAGTTCATTCCATATGCGTACCACCCTCTATGTAAAAACGTTGCCCTCAGGTTTCCCTTTTATTCTTTCCCCTCCAACCTTAAACTGAGGCCCTCTAATCCTCGATTCCCCAACCGTGGGAAAAAGACTGAGTACATTCACCCTATCCATGCCTTTCAGGATCTTATATGCTTCTCTAAGATCTGCCTCAGTCTCCTATGCTCTAAAGAAAAAAGTCCTAGCTTGTGCAACCTCTCCTTATAACCCAGACTCTCAAGCTTTGGCAACATTCATGTAAATTTCTTCTGCACTCCTTCCAGTTTAAAAACATCCTTTCTATAGTAAGGTGACCAAAACTGAACACAATACAGAGGAACCTTGATTATCCGAACGAGATGGGCAGGCACTATTTCGTTTAGAAAATTGACTATTCGGATAAACAAGGGAAGCCATGCTGATCTAATGCTGTGCTCTACTGGAGAATTTGTTTTAATCTATAGTTTTAATGTATTGAGCGCAAGAGGACACAGACTTCACGTGGTGAGCAAAATCAAGCAATGTTAACACGAGAAAACTTTTTAAAAATGCAGCAGTAGTGATGAGTGGTGAAGACAGCATTAAACAAGGTCCCGAACAGCTTCTCCAATTGCAAGAGCATTTGTCAGTTTCTGGAACTCAGTCTCGTGATAGAAAGACAGAGTAGCGTCTTGCACATGCATTTACATTCTCAGCCATTTTGTTTTCAGAATGGCCCGGTAACGTGACGGGAATGCTCTGTACTGTAAAACATTTACTTTTGCAAAGGGATGTGTAACCGCTCTTACCTAAAAAGATATCCAGTCATTGATGCTTGATGTGCTTGTGTTTCTTTGTTTTTGCCAGCTTTTTCACATCTTCATCAGTACAGGTAAATTGAACACACTTACCTCTTTGATGTAACATTTTTGCAGCACCTTGAAATCTTCTTTGGATAATCTGAAATCCAGGTAATCGATTTTCAGATAATCGAGGTTCCTCTGTACGCCAAATGCTGCCTCACAACGTCCTGTACAACTGCAACATAACTTCATCAATGCCCTGACTGATGAAGGTCAGTGTGTCAAAAGCCTTCTTAACTGCCCTGTCTACCTGTGACTCCACTTTCAGCGAACCGTGTACCTGGACTCCAAGGTCCCTCTGTTCCACTACACACCTTAAGGCCCTACCATACTCCATGAAACTCCTGCCTTGATTTGACTTCCCAAAATGCAAGACCTCACATTTATCTATATTAAACTCCATTTGCCACTTCTTGGCCCATTTCCCCAGCTGATCAAGGCCCTGCTGCAATTTCTGAGAACCTTCCTCACTGTCCACAATGCTTCCTATATTAGTGTCGTCTGCAAACTTACTAATCATGCCATGTATATTCTCATCCAAATCATTGATATAGATAACAAATAGCAATGGGCCCAACACTGATCCTGAGGCACTCCACTAGTCACAGGCCTCCAGTCCAATAAGCATCCTTCCAATATGACCTGCTGCTTCTTTCCATTGTCCTCCATTAATTTTAGTTCTCCCCCTTTTAAAATCAACATTTGGTTAGTCCAAAGTGGACGCCCTCACAGTTGCCGACATTGATAACCATTTACCACAGTTTTATCAATTCCTTGATCTATCAATATCTCTGTAATTGGAAATTGGGGGCTCCTATAAAACTGTGTTCTCTTAGCACTCCATATTTAGTATATCCTGTGTAGCATGAGACCTTACTTAACAGTGTTACAGTAGGAACTAGCCTTCTACAAACATAAACAACAGACACCACACTATCCTATTATCAGTACAGTGTTTTGGAAAACAGGAAGATTTTGTTCCTCAAGAGAATGAAAGCTAACCTTCAAGTGGCGGGCAAGAGGACAACAGTCATGCTGGCATCATGAGGATGTGCCCATGATTATTGGCCAAGAGGGTTTAGAGAGATGATTGATACAGCAGAGTTTGCTAACCTCAAAATAAGGTCCATGAGTAGGTGTAGGTGAGCAGAGATATGTGTCCAGTAGCATTCCTGTCCTGAAAGCAGCAGACAATGACCGTCTCCAACAAGCAAAAGTTGAAGCATCTTGACTTGGATTTCCCCCTGATCTTCAAGGACATTACCATCCTTGCATTTCCCATCATTAGCATCTCATCATTGACCAGAAGTTGAACTAGGTCAGGCACCTAAACATTGTGGCTACAAGAGCAGATCAAAGATTAGCAATCCTGCATTGAGTAACTTGCTTTCTACCTTCACAAAGCTTATTCACTATCTATAATGCATTAATCAGAAGAGTGATGGAATATTGTTCACTTACCTGGATGAGTAAGCTCTAAACTCCATCCAGGGCAAAATTTGATTGGCATCCCATCCACTATATTAAGCATTAATTAACTCTACTACAGATATACAGAGGCAGCAAGACTCCCTGTAGCAAATCACCAAGGTTCCTTCAATAGTGCAATCCAAACTTTTCTACTTGTGACCTCCACCAGCCAAGACTGGCACTGCAGATGCATGGGAACATCATCACTCACAAGTTCCACTCAAGCTCGACACCATCCTAGGTTTGAAATATGTTGCTCTCATTCTCTGTTGCAACGTGTCAAAATAATGGGACTCGCTGCCTAATAGCACTGTGGATGCACCTATGCCACATGTACGGCAGTATGGGGTTCTGGTGCACAGTTACCTAATATAGGCAGGCAACCATTTCAAGAATATTCAGATAGTTTATTAAGAATCAGCAGTTTAGATATGGTATATTAGTTAATTATACAAAAAATGTATACAACCAGCGACAATTGAGGATGGTTCACTGATACCAGAGAATATATGGTCAGTGAACACAGATTGTGTTGACCCCATTAAAGTTGTGAAGGCAGCCGAAGCATTTTCCTGGACATTGCCTCAATCTCCTCCGGTCCATCTTCCATCAGAAGAAGGCAGCTATCCAGCAAGGATGACGTGATCCTTCGGACTCCGAGAACGTGTTGGTATTCTTTATTTTTGGGGCTGGTAGTCTTGGTTTGGTTGAATCTTTTTCATCAGTGAGTAACTCAGAGCTTCAGAATATCATTTGTCCCCTTGTCCCCCATCTTCATTGTAAGGTCAGCTTTCATTGTTCCTGAGAACAAAGCATTCCGTTTTCTTCATCAACTTGTGGCACCAAGCATCAGTGGTCTTCTAATCTTCAGCACTATTATCTTTAAATTGCCTCTTGTCTTTGTTTAACAAATTGTTTATGTTTGGGGAAGATAAGTAGCTGCTGTAACAACAACCACATGAGATCTCATGCGACTCAGGAAATACTAGAAAAAATCAGTGAGATCCCAATTTCCAGCAAGCGATTCGTGTAGGTGCTGTTCTTCCAGCTGAGAATAAAAGTGATGTTAGGAAATTAATGTAATTTATTGTTGGAGGTCAAATGGCAAATTGGGGGGAGTATTGTTGTGTCACCATAGGGGCTGTTCTCTCATTAGAGAGAAGGAACTGGTGGTGATTTAACCTGAGGGCCACCAGACCTCAGGTGAGGGAAGAGGTTGAGAAGGAGAGTCCTTTGTGGTAACCTCAAACCGGTGATGGGAATTGAACCCACACTGGCTCTGTAAACCAATAATCCAGCCAACTGAGCTAAACCGATTCCCATTGGTGGATGTAGTAGGAATGCTGAAGGTGTCTTCAGAGAAGACATTACCAGTAAAGGAAATAGGTGCTCATGACAGGAACTTCCACAAGTAAAGTTGGATCAGGAACTGCAGCTTGGAAGAAACCCATTACCTGTAATATTTTTACAATGGAAATAAATTTGGGTGCCAAGGGCTATGAGGGCTTATTGAGTCACTCTGTTTTTGTCCAAGATGGAGCCAAAAAGAATTTGAGCCCTTCTTCAGAAAATTCATTGAATCAAAACAAATTGATACAGGGTGTTGAGGGGAAGTGTGTGTCTTTCCCATTGCTTTCGGGACATTTAAATTGTGCTCTGCCATTTGCGGGGTTGGGCACATTACTAAATTTCCAAGTAAAAATGTAGACTTCATTTTGGGAAATGGTGCAGTGGGTAGTATATATGGGAAAGAGAGCCCCAGCTGTGAAGCTCTTTCCCTGAACATAAATGTTTTGTCTGTTCGTAATCAACTTGAGCAAAGAACTGTTTCGAGCAGCAGTACTGATGAATCAACATTAAGAGTGGACAATACGGAGCCATATAAGGGCCTGTAGAGTTGCTGATAAAGGTGTTTCAAAGGAAATGACTGAGGCTACAAAGCGACCTAGTTAAAGTCACCTGACTCCAAACCAGGTCTGCTTACCAGTTTTTAAACACAAGATTCAAGAGAATTCCAAGTTCACAAAAGACAGCTTGAAACCCAAAGAGATTTGGAAGGACACAACTTGTGAATTGCATGGGAGACTAAAAGAGAGTGGGTGGCATAGTGTCTCAGTGGTTAGCACTGCTGCCTCACAGTACTAAGGACCTGGGTTCAATCCCAGCCTTATGTGGAGCTTGCACATTCTTCCTGTGTCTGTGTGAGTTTCTTCCCACTGTTCAGAGATGTGCAGCTTAGGTGGGATTAGCCAAGGTTGTGTGGGTTTGGTGGATCCCCATGAGAAATGCAGGGTTATAGGATAGGGGCATGGGTCCGGGTGAGATGCTTTTTTTTAAGGGTCGGTATGGACTTGAATAGCCTGTGTTTGTACTGTAATGATTCAATGATTCTAAAGGAGATGGAAAGAAAAGTTAGAACAAAGAGCTTAGTCTTGCAATGAATTTTAGTTGCTCATTCAACTATGCTTTCCTTGATAGTGCTTTCAACAACACGTGGCGCAATTAGTTAAAATGTTATGTCGATTCAGTCTGTGTTGAATATCAATGCAAGGTGAAGGAATACTTCCTTCTTTAGAATCGCTGTCTGTGAAATATAAACAACTTGCAAACTGCGTCAGAAACAAATTATTGCAAACACTGACACCACCAGTAGCATTAAGGCATCCTCTTGTGATTGCCTAAGAAGGCTACAGTGTTCTAATAAGCAAATCCGATCGCAGTATGGGAAGTTAGAAGCGTATTTCCACAGGCCGGATTCCGATATGATAAGATGGCAGTTACTGAAATAGCAGAAGAACAAAACAAGATATCCTTCCAAACAAAGTTTGAAATCTTTCACACTTGATTTTTCTTTTCTTGTTTTATTCATTCACCGCCATGTAACAATGCTAACAAAAAAAGGAGGTATTGCCCATCCCTAATTGCTCTAGAGAAGGTGGTGGCAAGCTGCTTACAAGAGTCATTTGTTGTAAATTGGGGTCTTACTGAATTTTCCTGTGAGATCCTTTATGCATGCCCGGACTCTCAGCCGCACTGCATGCTGCCCTCGAAGCGGCTGAGGGGGGGACGAGACTGTCACACACCTCCTTCTGGAATGTGCCTACGCAGAAGAAGTCTGGAGAGGAATGCAGTGGTGTTTGTCGAGGTTCATCCCGAGCAGCGCGTGACGCAGGACTCTGTGCTCTATGGCCTGTTCCCCAGGACGCACACCGAGACGAACATCAACTGTGCCAGGAGGATCATCAACTCGGTGAAGGACGCTCTCTGGGTGGTCCGAAACCTGTTGATCTTCCAGCTGAAGGAGTTGACCCCAACTGAGTGTTGCAGACTGGCACATTCCAAGGTCGAGGACTACGTGTTGAGGGACACGCTGAAGCATGGGGCAGCTGCCGCCAAGGCGCAGTGGGGAAAGACCACCGTGTAACATCTGCCTGCCTAAAGAAGAACAGGGGGCCCATGCAGTCATTTGGTCTCCGCTGACACCTCAGCAGAAGAGCTGGATAGTAAATGTACAGACTTGTATTAAGAAAAATAAATTTTGATGTCTGTATGTAAAGAAATGTAATGTGTGCACAAGAATGGGATGACCAATTGTATAGAGATACAAATAATTTAATGAATAAAGTTTATTTTTGAAAAAAAAAGTCTTACTGAATTTTCCTAGTATTTCCTGTGTCTCATGAGATCTCACATGGCTGTTGTAACAGCAATTACTTACCTTCTTTACTCCCAAATAACCTCGTACTGGTAATTCACGTGCTACCCGCAACACCTCCTTCCTATAACCCACTGATAATACAACTTGATGAACTTCTGCCCATTTTACATCCATCTGAATGTGCGATGGTCTCCATTTCCTCATCAAGAACTTCCTTTTTAAGATAGTAACTTCCTGGGATATACCCAGATTCCTCTTCTGCATACACTTACTTAGTCAACTGCTTTAGTTTTTCTTTTTCTGTTCTAGTTCAGCTAATTCCTCTGAACTAAAATTATCCACTTTATTAAGAGATGTGGACCAAAGACCAAATGGATGTGGAGTTAGGCCACAGATTGGTCATGATCTCCCTGAATGACAGAACAGAATTAAGGGGCTGAATGACCTACATGTGTTCCTGTGTTCCTATGAGCCTTGGTGCTCTGACCTTTCCTTGACCTTTCATTGCAATCTTCAGCTATTTTCATGGGACCTGCCTCCTGGTTATCTACATCCGTGCTCACCATTTTATTGATTTTTTTTAGTCATATTTATCACATGTTAATTCTGGGCGTTAGAAATAAGTTGTGACGTATTGTAGATTGTTCTGTTATTCTAACCTTGCATAGTAAAGTTTATTGTTGTTAGTTCAAAGTCATGGAATCTTGTGCTGTTTATTCGTTGAGTAAGTTCTCTGGATCTCCCACTTACTTTGTTTTTTTAAAAATTAACAGGTCACTGCTCCTGAGTCAATTGTAAGATAAATGTAATGGTCCAGTCCAGGATCATAGCATAATTTGGGGGCTCTTGCAGGATCTGTGATCCACAGACAAGTACAAGTATTGGAACTTGCTGAGGTTTAGGCTGATGGACGGCACGGTGGCACAGTGGTTAGCACTGCTGCCTCACAGCGCCGGAGACCCGGGTTCAATTCCCGCCTCAGGCGACTGACTGTGTGGAGTTTGCACATTCTCCCCGTGTCTGCGTGGGTTTCCTCCGGGTGCTCCGGTTTCCTCCCACAGTCCAAAGATGTGCAGGTCAGATGAATTGGCCATACTAAATTGCCTGTAGTGTTAGGTAAGGGGTATGTGTTGGTTGTGCTTCGGCGGGTCGGTGTGGACTTGTTGGGCCGAAGGGTCTGTTTCCACACTGTAATGTAATCTAAAATCTAATCTAATCTAAATTCTCTCAGTGAAATTACAGAATCAATAAGCCTCTGTCAGTGTCTATGTCTTTTCAGGAGAGGGAAGAATTATCCCAATGGTTTGTAAAAATTAACCAAAAGACCGAGATGGAATTAAAAACAACAGCTAAGAAAGCAGATACTTGGGGCATTAGTATTTTAGGGCCAATGGATGAAAACTAACAGATACTGCCTCAGGCAAAAGGCTTTCAATTTTAAAAAAATTTTTACAGTGAAAGGGGAGTCGAAAGTGGGATGCTGGAAAAGCACAGCAGGTCAGGCAGCATCCAAGGAGCAGGAGAATTGGTGTTTCAGGCAATAGCCCTTTATCAGGAATGAAATGGCCTGTTCTCCCAGTTCAGATTTACTCTGGTTTGATTTGGTTTTTGGCAGACTGGCTGTCCACTGAAAGCAATCAGGCAGTTTTGAGGATGCTGGTCCAAGAAACAGCTACATGGAAGAGGGTGTTCCATGCTGCCACCTCTCTCTCTGAAATCTCTCCTATAAGACCCCTGTGTTTGATTTTACCTTTTGAGCCAAGGGGAGTTTTTGGGGATTGTTGCAAGTTTTTGGAACAACACCATTAAGTTGGTATAACCTGTTGGGTTTTCGGTTTAGGTTCAGTTATTCTGTACTCTGTTCTCTTTTGTTTGTATTTCATTCGGTAATCTTGTAAATAAATTCTGTTTTGTTTGAAACTACATGGTTTGACCAGCTGTATCCCTCCTGGAATATCTGTGTTACACCTTCTCAAAACAATTAGCCAAGTTAAGGTCTGGGCTACTTTCTTGTAACGTTTTGAGGGGGTCTGGCCTGGTCCATAACACTGGTAAAGCAACCAATGTTTATTCTAGTTTCTCAGAACAATCTTCCAGTTATGAAACAATTAAAATTGTGGCACTTAACACTTATGAGCATTTTTTTGAAGCTAACTAATTTTAACTTTAGTTCGGCCATATTTGGAATATTGCGTGCAGTTCTGGTCACCAAAGACGTGGCTGTTTTGAGAATGATGCAGAGAAAGTTTACCAGAATGTTGCCTGGTCTGAAGGGTTTTAATTATGAGGACAGGTTGGATAAATTTGGATTGTTTTCACTGCAAAGGCAGAAACTGAGAGGTGATCTGATAGAGGTCTACAAAATTCTGAGAGGCATAGATAGGTTGGATAGTCAGAGGCTTTTTCCCAACTACAAGAGGGCACAGGTTCAAGGTGACAGGGGGAACATTTTGGGGAGAGGTGTAGAGAAACATTTTCACACAGAGGATGACAGGTGCCTCAAACGCACTGCCAGTGGAGGTAGTGGAAACAGGCATGTTAGCAACGTTTAAGGCATATCTTGAAATACAGGTGAATGGGAAGTGAACAGAGGAATAGAAACTGTGTGTGGGTGATAAGTAGTGGGTCTAAGTAAGGATTAGAATCAACACAGGCTTGGTGGGCCGAAGAACCTGTTCCTGTGCTGTATTGTATTGCAATTAAGTTTTAGCAAGGGCAAAGAGGAAATCTAATATTTAAGTTCCGTA
This sequence comes from Chiloscyllium plagiosum, assembly GCF_004010195.1. Lineage (NCBI taxonomy): Eukaryota > Metazoa > Chordata > Chondrichthyes > Orectolobiformes > Hemiscylliidae > Chiloscyllium > Chiloscyllium plagiosum. The sequence continues at coordinate 86,245,241 of NC_057720.1, read as the reverse complement.
CAAAGAAGAAACGTGCTGAGATTAATGGTTTTTCTGTTTGAAGTTCACAGAAGTTTTTGAATATGTGAGGTAAATCATTATTATGGAAGATTTTTGGAATAGTATCCTGAGAACAATTAAGTCGAAGTCCACGAGCACAAAGTATCTAAAGTCAGAAACTGAGCAGTTCTGGACTGCATAAGGATGTGACTGAATTTTGCCGTATATGTCACATGTGTCAGGTAATTGGAAAGTCTCATGCACTGATAAAACCAGTACCCTTAATACCTAGTACCACGTTTGAGGAACCTTGTACAGGGGTCTTAATTGATTGCATGGCCTAATTCCATATCCTTTTGGTCTTGGTCCTCAATACCTTTGCTTAAGAAAAATGTATCTATCTCTGATTTAAAATTAATGCATTAATGCAGGAAAAAAAAGTAGAAAGAGATCAATATTGGAAGCAAAAGTTAAGAGAGACATGAAAGTGGAAACTGAACTGTCTGGCGACAGCTTAGCAATAGGGAAGGTGACTGAGTGAGGAGGAGATTGCAAGAAAAAGAATATTGGGAGATAAGGGAGAATGATAATGGAGTTAACAACCTATTGATAAAAGTTAATGAGATATATTTTCGGCCAATTAAACCCATCAGTCACCTCTTTTGTTGAATCATGATGGAGAATAAGAATGAAATAGTGCAATAATGTGTTGGAAAGGCAGCCAAACCAAGCAGAAGACGAGAGAAAGGCACAGTTAGGGAAGATGAGGCTTGCATGCATTCATGTGCTCTGTTTCTGCTGAAACCCCAATAGCCAGAGAGACACATTCCCACCAGCTTCTCTGTGCTGATGTTAGGGTGGGGAATTAACAAACTTAAACTCAGGCCTGCTGTTTTATATAGATAAGAAGCAAACTTCGGACATTTCTTTCAGTGCTTTTGTGACATATTTTAGGATTTGATTCCTGCGTTCAGGGCACCTTGAAATGTTATTGCTGCTGAAGGAATGGACTTAAGAATCTAACTGATGTACTTCATGTTCGAGCTCCTGAGCTTTCATTGTGCTTGGATATTTTCATCGACTTTGAGTACAAGAGTTGGCAGGTCATGGTACAGTTGTACAGGATTTGGTTTGTCCACATTTGGAATACTGCCTAAGTTCTGGTCGCCACATTACCGAAAGGATGTGGATGATTTGGAGAGGGTGCAGAGGAGGTTCACCAAGAATGGTATAGTTACATTTAAAGGGAAACTAGATCAGCAGAAGATAGAAAAAGACTACATGGTTATGATTATTGAGTAAGAAAAAAAAAGGGGGGGGGGGGGGGGGGGGGGGGGGCGGCCTGATTGAGGTCTATGAAATCATGAGAGGTACAGAGAGGGTGGATAGCAAGAAGCTTTTTCCCAGAGTGGGGGACTCAATTACGAGAAGTCACGAACTCAAGATGACAGGGGAAAGGTTTACGGGAGATACATGTGGAAAGTTCTTTATGCAGAGGGTGGTGGGTACCTGGAAAGTGTCACCAGTGGAAGGTGGTAGGGTTGGGCATGATATTGTCATTTAAAATGTATCTAGACAGATACATGAATGGGCAGGGAGCAGAGGGATACAGATCCTTAGAAAAGAGGCTACAGGTTTAGATAGAGGATCTGGATCGGCGCAGGCTTGGAGGGCGGAAGGGCCTGTGCTGTAATTTTCATTGTTTGTTGTACCTGGAGGTGGCTGTTCCATGAATGAGAGGGTCAGATAGAATACAAATAGAGGCCTGTCAGCCCACCTTACTGTGCTGGCTCAGTCTCTGTCACCATCAGTGTGATCAACTCTAATGTGAGATTCTGAGACACATGGAACAAAGAACATTACAGCGTATACAGGCCCTTCAGTTCTCGATGTTGCGACGACCTGTGAGAACCAATCTGAAGTCATCTATCCTACACTATTCTATTTTCATCCATATGTTTATCCAATGACCATCAAAATGCCCTTAAACTTGGTGAGTCTACTACTGTTGCAGGCGGTGCATTCCACGCCCCTACTACTCTCTGAGTAAAGAAACTACCTCTGACATCTGTCCTATGTCTATCACCCCTCAATTTAAAGTTATGTCCCTTCATGCTAGCCATCACCATCTGAGGAAAAAGGCTCTCACTGTCCACCCTATCTAATCCTCTGATTATTTTCTTTATCTCAATTAAATTACCTCTCAATCTTCTTCTCTCCAATGAAAACAGCCTCAGGTCCCTCCGCCTTTACTCATAAGACTTTCTCTCCATACCAGACAACATCCTAGTAAATCTCCTCCGAACCCTTTTCAAAGCTTCCACATCCTTCCTATATTGCGGTGACCAGAACTGTTAACAATACTCAGTGTGTGGCCGCACCAGAGTTTTGTACAGCTGCAACATGACCTCGTGGCTTTGAAACTCAATCCCTCTACCAAAAAAGCTAACACACCGTATGCCTTCTTAACAATCTTATCAACCTGGGTGGCAACTTTCAGGGATCTATGTACATGGACACCGAGATCTCTCTGGTCATCTACACTGCCAAGAATCTTACCATTAGCCCAGTTCTCTTTATTCCTATTACTGCTTCCAAAGTGAATCACCTCACACTTTTCTGCATTTGCCACCTCTCAGCCCAGCTCTGTAGCTTATCTATGTCCCTCTGTAACCTGCAACATCCTTCAGCACTATGCACAACTCCACCGACCTTAGTGTCATCCACAAATTTACTAACCCACCCTTCTACACCCTCATCCAGGTTATTTATAAAAATGACAAACAGCAGTGGACCCAAAACAGATTCTTGCTGTACACCACTGGTAACTGAACTCCAGGATGAACATTTCCCATCAACCACCACTCTCTGTCTTCTTTCAGCTAGCCAACTTCTGATCCAAACTGTTAGATCACATTTAATCCCATGCCTCCGTATTTTGTTCAATAGCCTACCATGGGGAACCTATCAAACGCCTTATTGAAATCCATATACACCACATCGACCGCTTTACCCTTATCCACCTTTACCCTTATCACCATCTCAAAGAACTCAATAAGATTTGTGAGGCACAACCTACCCTTCACAAAACTGTGTTGACTATCCCAATCAACTTATTCTTTTCTAGATGGTTATAAATCCTATCTCTTATAACCCTTTCCAACACTTTACCCACAACCGAAGTAAGTCTCACTGGTCTATAACTACCAGGGTTGTCTCTACTCCCCTCCATGAACAAGGGGACAATATTTGCTATCCTTCCGACTTCTGGCACTACTCCTATCGACAATGACGACACAAAAATCAAGGCTCTGCAATCTCCTCACTGGCTTTGCAGAGAATCCTAGGATAAATCACATCCGGCCCAGGGTACTTAACTATTTTCAAACTTTCCAGAATTGCTAACACCTTGTGAACCTCAATCCTGTCTAGTCTAGTAGCCTGCATCTCAGTGTTCTCCTCAACAACATTGTCTTTTTCCAGTGCGAATACCCACGGAAAATATTGATTTAGCGCTTCTCCTATCTCCTTGGACTCCACGCATAACTTCCCACTACCACGCTTGATTGGCCCTAATCTTTGCCTTGTCATTCTTTTATTCCTGATATACCTATAGAAAGCTTTAGAGTTTTCCTTGATCCTATCCACCAACGACGTCTCACATCCCTTCCTGGCTCTTCTTAGTTCTTTCTTTAGGTCTTTCCTGGCTAGCTTGTAACTCTCAAACGCCCTAACTGAGTCTTCACATTTCATCCTACCATAAGCCGCCTTCTTCCTCTTGACAACAGATTCAACTTCTTTAGTAAACTCCCTTCACTTGACCATTTCCTCTCTGCCTGACAGATACATACTTACCAAGGACACACGGTAGCTGTTGCTTGAATAAGCTCCACATTTCAATTGTGCTCATCCCCTGCAGTTTCCTTCCCCATCCTATGCATCCTAAATCTTGCCTAATCTCATCATAATTGCCTTTCCTCCAGCTATAACTCTAGCCCTGCAGTATATACCTATCCCTTTCCATCGCCCAACTAAACATAACCAAATTGTGGTCACTATCACCAAAGTGCTCACCTACCTCCAAATCTAACACCTGGCCAGGTTCATTACCCAGCACAAAATCCAATATGGCCTCACCCTTTGTTGACTTGTCTATATACTGTGTCAGGAAACCTTCCTGCACACATTGGACAAAAACTAACCTATCTAAGTTACTCACACTATAGTATTTCCAGTCAATATTTGGAATGTTAAAGGCCCCCATAACAACTACCCTGCTACTCTCGCTCCTATCCAGAATCATCTTTGCTATCCTTTCCTCTACACCTCTGGAACTATTCGGATGCCGATAGAAAACTCCCAACAGGGTGACCTTCTCTTTCCTGTTTCTAACCTCAGCCCATAATTCCTCAGTAGTAAAGATCTCAAACATCTTCTCTGCCATGTTATTACTGTCCTTGACTAACAATGCTACACCTCCCCCTCTTTTACCATCTTCTCTGTTCTTACTGAAACATCTAAATCCCGGAACCTGCAACAATTATTCCTGTCCCTGCTCTATCCATGTCTCCAAAATGGCCACAATATTGAAGTCCCAGATACCATCCCATGCTGCAAGTTCACCCACCTTATTCTGGATGCTCCTGATGTTGAAGTAGACACACTTCAAACCACCTTCCTGCTTGCCGGTGAACTCTTGTGACCTTGAAACCATATTTCTGACCTCATATTTTGGTTAGAGGAGGAGAATGGGTTGGAGACACTACCTAAGTATTGTTTCGGGTAACACAACCGTCCAAATATATTACCCCACTTATTCAGCAGTCCTGTGTCCGCTCCTGCTCAGTGTGCACTCTGCGTATTCACAAGGTAAATTTTTTAAAGCAGTGATTTACCTTCCCGGCAGCTCTCTCTCTCTCTCTCTCTTTCTCTCTCTCTCTCTCTCTCTCTCTCTCTCCTTGCTGCTCCTGAAAAACAGAGACCTGACTCTTGAGATAAGTCCCTTTTAAATGGGAAACTTACCTCCTGGCAGCCCCCGCTCCCTCTCTCCCTCTCTCCATGCTGCTCCTGAAAAATGGTGGATGTGAGACAGTGATTCACAAACAGTGGGATCATGGCACTGAGTATTTCCAGCAGCTGAGAGCTCCACAGATTAACATCTCACCTGAAAGCCAGCACCTCAGACCATGCTGCATGCTTTGAATACTGCACTGAATTGTCAGCTAAGAGGATATGCTCATATTGTTTGGAAAGGAGCCTGAACTCCACCTATTGCCTCAGATTTGAAAATGTGTGCACACTGGACAAAGAAATTGATTAAAGCAATACACACAAGGATGAAATTGATTGCCTGATAGTCCTTTCTGTCTGGTGATCAATGAACAGCTGATAAGATGCTTCTTTAGCTCCATAATCCTTTGTTTCCACTCCACTCAGCTTGTAATCTTCTTATTCCTCTCTTCAGACAATGAAACATGTTGAGGAGAGTCAATCTTGAATATCAGACAAACAATCTATTCGAAGGAAAAGGCTCAGTGGACTAAATCTGTTTTGTGTGTTGGCGACAGCATGAGTTATGTCTAATTTGGAATCCTGGCAGGAAAATCTCCCTTAGACAAGATATTATTCCCTAAGCAGCACTTATCTCCCATCGGTTCTGTAAATCATTGTCAACATTGTGTGCTATATTTTTGTCCCCGATTACATCGAGCTTGCAAAATACATTGCACGGGATCAAATTCAAACGTGACCCTCTTGGCTGATGGATATCAGACTCCACTCACGTGTCTTTCTTCCATATCCCTAGGTATTGTCACCAAACAATAATCTGTCAGGCATAGATTTCAAGATGTGCAGCATCCACGGGCTCCTGAGAGAGAATATTACCAGATTTACCTTTTGTGTGAAAACGTGCTTCCTAATTCACTCTGAACCACCAGTCACGGATTCACTAGCCTTTACTGATTTATATACCTTAGCTCCTGCAAAGCTTCTAGTCTCTTCTCATTTAAAGCATATTCACAATCTATCTTTCATGAATCCAAAGAGGAAACTTCACATGTCTATCTCCATAATCTTCCTGTATCCTTATTCCATTGAGATAGTGGCTCTTCACCATTTCTGATTCTAACTCATTCTAGTGCGGTATCCCATAATTGTGCAACTTTGATCATCTTTCCTCCTACCTGCAGGTTTTTGAATGCAAAGCCCAATGTTAGGTAATTAGTTAAATTCTGCACCCAACTTGTTGCCTAGCAAGATGGTGATTAAAGTGATCATGTCATTGGACTAAGTACCTGAGGGCCTGAGGGTCTGGACAGCATAGTGACTCAATGGTTAGCGCTGCTGTCTCATAATGCCAGGACTTGGTTGGATTCCACCCTTGGACAACTGCATGGAGTTTGCACATTCTCCCCATGTCTGTGTGGCTTTCCTCTGGCTGCTCCGGTTTCCTCTCGCAGGCCAAAGGTGTACAGGTTAGGTGGATGGGCCATGTTGAATTGCCCCGTAGCGTCTAGGAATGTGTAGGTTAGGCAGATTAGCCATAGGATATGCAGGGTTACAGGGATTGGGTGGGTCTCGGTAGGATGCTCTTCAGGGGGTCTGTGTGGACTCGATGTGCCAAATGGACTACTTCCACACTGTAGGGATTCTATACATATGGAATTAAATCCCACCATAGCAGCTAGCAGGATTTAAAATTCAATTAATCTGTGGAACAGCAAGCCAGTCTCAACGCTGGTGACGATGCAAATATACAAGGGGAGGTAGATAGGTTCTTGACTAAGAAGGAAGCCAAAGGTTTTTGGAAGAATGCAGGAATGTTGTGTTGAGGCCACAATTAGGTTAGCAATGTCGTACTGATTTATAGGAAAGGGCCAATGACTTATTCCTGCTGCAGGTTTTAGGTTTGTACGTCTTCTTTCCAGTTATTTGCAAAATAGAAATGGCCTACTCTGCGCACCCTTGGCAAATCTCAATGGAATAATTCAGCTCTAGGCCACAGTCTGTTCCATCCTGTCATAGAGTAATTCAGCATGGCAACAGACCCTTCATTCACTCACTGTTCTACCTCTCCCTCAACCTGAAGAAGCAATTAATTTTATTCACATAACCTCAGGATGTCCAAACGCACATTGCAGACCATTTAGTTGTTTTGAAGTGTAATCACTGTCATAGGAAATGTGTCAGCAGTTTTCACAGAGGAAGCTCCCGAGAAAGGGTAATGAAAGAAATGACAAGATCGTTTATTTTAACGATGTTCAAATATTGGCCACAACACCATGGAGAACATCCTTGCCCTTCTTCATAGCGCTAGGGTGTTTAACATCCACCTGAGAGGGTGAATGGGCAATGGTTTCACGTCACTTCAGAAAGACAGCACCTCGGTTAACTAACATCACGTTTGGGGTTCAAAAGCCTGGAGATTGTAGGAAAGTAGCCAGTTACACAGTTTATGGTATACTGGGCTACAACTGGTTAAAATCTGGATGCCTGTATAAAGATTGCATGTTCACACAGTGGGCCCAGAATCTCCTGACTGAGAGCAAGAGTGCTACTCACTGAGCTACACTCATCAGCACACTCCTCGGCTCAAGTTAGACAACGTTGACAAGGAAGACGTTGTGCAATATAAACCGATCCTTTCAGATGTCATGCAGCCTGCTGAAGTTTGGCAGTGTTTGTCATTTGCATATTCAGAACTTCAGCAGACTGTTGCGTAGCAGGTTGAGGGGTGATCCTATAGAGGTTTATAAAATCATAAGCAGTATAGATAAGGTGAATGGCAGGTGTCTTTTCCTTCAGGTGGGGGAGTTCAAAACTAGCGGGCATACTTTTAATGTGAGAGAAGAAAGTTTTAAAAAGGACATGAGGGGCAACTTTTTTACACAGAGAGTGGTTTGTGCGTGGAATGAACTGCCAAAGGAAGTGGTGGATGCAGGTACAGTTACAACATTTAAAAGACATTTGGAGAAGTATCTGAATAGGGAAAGTTTGGAGGGATATGGGCCAAGTGCAGGCAAGTGAGATTAGCTTGTGAACATGGTGGATATGGACTGGTTGGACCGAAGGATCCGTTTCTATGCTGTATGACTCTATGACTATGACTAGGTTTCCCAGACTGCTATTCCAGTGCAGTACTGACAAGAGTGCTGCAACGTCGAAGGTGCTGTCATTTGGATGTGATCTTAAACTGAGGCCCCCCCCCCCCCCTCAGTTGGCTGGGAAATATTCCATTGCACAAATCAAAGGAGAGCAGAGGAAACCTGCGGGAACTAACATCACAGAAACAGTTAATAGTTTCACGACATAAAAATAATGCTGGGCAGTGAAAATCTTCAAGACATGCTTGCAGATGTGAAAAATGTTTTTCTTTCATTTGATTCCCTCTCCTGTGAGTAAAAGAGTACCACATCCAGACATTTATACCTGACTGCCAATAATCAATTCATTTCTAACCCTCTGCAACAGTTGCAGTCATCTTATAGCTTTATCCCCCTGGAATCGGACTTTAAATTCTGAATGCAATGTGGCCCAAATATTGCGAGTTTCTTTGCCACTCCACTGGGAGATAAATGCTTAGTTTTGACGATCTTGTAATGACCCTGGACTCTGTTTAGTCTCTTGCCTGGAGGATTGCTTAGTCCTAGATTTTTACAAGTCCCTTTTTATGCAGTGCTTCAGATGGAGTGCTGAAACACAGCTGATCTCTCCCTGACCCATATAATCACAGCAGCAGCAATGGACCACTTCCAATATCCATTTTCATAATTCTCCTTAAAGTCGCAAAATGTTTCTTTCTTTGGGGCTGAATCACATTTTGTATTGCAACTTGCGGAGTATTGCTTAATCTCCTTCTCGGTATAAGCAGCCTTCCCAGAAGGTCATCCTCATTGCCTGGCAAACACTGTGTGTGTTCTTTTCAGGCAGATGTTTCGACGGCCCTGTCACTGCACTGAGCAGGTTTCAGAACCACGAGATAATAGAAAGAAATTCCGTACAGTGCCCTTTGCTCTATTTTGTGGAGGACCCATGAATAAAAGCGCAGGCATCTTTCCCTCACTTTATCAACAGGAATCAAAGATTATCGGTGTGGGAATAATCAGGAATATAGATTTGAAGCCACAATCAGAACAGCCGTCATCTTATTGAATGACAGAGTAGGCTACACAAGCCGGATGACTTCCTCCTGCATTTCATTGTTCTCTTCATACATATGTACAGTCTCAAGGCCATATACATCTTTGGTGCATTGACCAGCACTGAGCCCCTCAGCTTATAATGCATCCCTTTTCTGGCTCCATCCTTCCCTTTAAATCCGAGCCTGATTAGGTCCCAGTCAACCACAGATTTTCTAAAAAAAATACAAAAGAACTGCGGCTGCTGTAAATCAGAAACAAAATCAGTAATTGCTTGTATAGTTCAGCAGGTCTGGCAGCGTCTGTGGAGAGAAATCAGAATTCATGCATGGATTTGTTATAAGGATTGATGGTTGTTGTATGGATTTTTTTCTGCCCCTCAACTATCGGTGAAAAGAGTGAAGATTGTTTCATGTCGTTAGTAAGCTTGTGCTGTAAACTCAGTGAATTTACTCTAACTACTCTCCAGCAAAATTCCCAATGGACATCCCAAAGCTCTGTGTCACATCACAACCAGACAGAACATTTGGAAGTGAGACAAGTCATGTCGAGAATAACTAAGATTAATTTATTTTTGCGTGTGTTTTGACATTCTATCGTTTATTGAGAAACTGCATGTGTGAGCTGCACTGTCAGGCAGTTATAGTTTTCATCCCTCCTCTGTGGATACACTGTATTCATTCACTTTGCTTCAAATGACAACTATAAAGACATTCTAAAGTGTCAGAGACTGAGGAGTGACCTTATAGAGGCTTATGTGGGATAAATAGACAAGGTCTTTTCCCTGAGGTGGGGGAGTCCAAAATTAGAGGGCCTAGGTTTAGGGTGAGAGGGGAATGATTTAAAAGGGACCTAAGGGGCAACGTTTTCACACAGAGAGTGGTGCATGTATGGAAGAGCTGGCAGAGGAAGTGGTGGAGGCTGGTACAATTACAACATTTAAAAAGCATCTGGATGGGTATATGCATAGGAAGGGGTATGGGCCAGGTGCTGGCAAATGGGACGATGTTAGGTTAGGATATCTGGTCGGCGTGGACAAGTTGGGCCGAAGGGTGTGTTTCTGTACTGTACATCTCTATGACTCAATGACTAGCGCAGGCCGATGTCATAGGACTGAGCATTGTGATCAGCTTATGGTGGTGGTGTAGAGTCACAGGATCTTGCACTCTGGGCACAACATGGAATCCTGGTTCAAGAGTTTGCAAAAGAAAGAAAATAACTTGTCTTTCAACGTCTCAGGGCATTCTACACTGTCAAATGCCTTTTTCTTTGGAGGCTGGTCGCTGTTCTGAAGTAGGAAACAATGAGAATCAGTTTGCACAAGGGAAACTCTTACAAACCAAAACTGGGCAATGACCAAATCATTTAGAATCAGGTGAGGGATAAATATTGGCTGGAAGAATGCCCCTTCTCTTTGAAAATCCTTGGGAATCGCATAACTAGGATCTTACACTAAATAGGGTGGGTTCAGTGCACGGAAAATTACGGAAAAAGGTAAAGAGTTGGGGTGGGGTTGAAAGAGGTTATTAAATTTGCCAGAACAGGTCATAAGACAGTCAGTATGGAAAGGGTCAGGAATTTAACTTCGGGGACAGCAGATGAGGGCCCATCTCTGAGAAAGGGGCCAGTCAAAGCAAGACTGAGGATGTTGTACTTAAATGCACACAAGATGAGACAAGGTAGATGGGTGTGTAGCACATGGTTGAAATTGGCAGGGATGATGTTGTGGGTATCGTGGCTGCAAGGGGATTAGAGCTGGGAGCTAAATATCCAAGGGTACACGTTCTATTGAAAGGGGAGATGGTGGACAGAAGAAGCAGGGTCACCTTGTCAGTAAGGAATGAAATTAAATCAATAGCAAGATGTGATATCAAGTCGGAAGGCATAGACTCTGCATGGATAGTGTTGAGGAACTGCAAAGGGCAAAAGACCCTGATGGGAGGTGGGTACAGGGCCCCCAGCAGTAGTCAGGATGTGGGACACAAAATGAATCAGGAGGTAGAAAAACCCTGTAAGAAAGGCACTATTACAATAACCATGGGGGGGGCTTCAATATGCAGGGTTGAGAAAATCAGGTTAGCAGCAGAAAAGGAATTTATGGAATGTCTCTAAGATGATTTTGTTTTGGAGCAGCTTGTGGTAGAGCCAACTAGGGAACATGATGTGTAATGAGGCAGACTTGATTAGGGAGTTGAAGGTGAAGGAACACCTAGGAAGCAGTGATCATAATATGATAGATTTTGTCCTGCAGTTTCAGAGGTTTAATCATGCCATTACTACTGAGTAAAGGTAACAACAAAGCCATGAGGGAGGAGCTGGCCAGAGTTGATTGGAAGGGGAGCCTAGCAGGGAAGATGGCGGAGCAGCAATGGCAGGAGTTTCTGGGACTAATTCAGGAGGTACAGCAGAAACTCATCCCGAGGTGGAAGATACGTACTAAGGGGAAGACGCGGCAACCACGCCTGATGGGGAAGTCAAAGACAGCAAAAAAGCAGAAGAAAAAGCAAAAAATGTGGTAAAGATTAGTGGGGAGACCAAGGATTGAGAAGCTTTTAAAAGCTAACAGAGGAAAACTGAGAAAGCTATAAGCAGTTGGGGGTGTGGAGTGGGGTGGGGTGGCGGTGGATGAAATATGAGATTAAGCTAGCTAGTAATGTAAAAGAAGATTGCAATAGTGTTTTTAGATACATAAAAGGGGGATACACATGGCAATACTTTACACAGAGGGTGGTAGATATCTGGAACGCGTTGCCAGCAGAGGCAGTAGAGACAGGCACGGTAGATTCATTTAAGATATGTCTGAACAGATGCACGAGTAGGTGGGGAGCAGGGGGATACAGATCCTTAGGAATTGGGTGACAGGTTTAGACAGTACATTTGGATCAGCTCAGGCTTGGAGGGTCAAAGGGCCTGATCCTGGGCTGTAAATTTTCTTTGTTTCTTTGTTTATAAAAGGTAAGAGTGGACATTGGACTGCTGGATAATAAGTCAAGAGAAGTAGTAATGAGGAACAAAGAAATGGTGGCAAAATTGAATTGGGATTTTGTATCAGTTTTCACAGCGGAAGACACCAGTAGAATACCAAAATTTAACGAGAGGCGGGGGCAGAGGTGAGTGCCCTGGCCAACACTAAGGAGAAGGTGCTGGGGAAGCTGAAAGGTCTCATCACAGATAAATCACGTGGACCATGTGGCCTACACTCCTAGGGTTCTGAAGGAGATAGCTGGGGGGATTGTGGAGCATTGGTGGTTATCTTTCAGGCATCACTGGTATGAGAGGACTAGAAATGGTAAAAACTAGCAGGGGCGCTATACTTCAGGAAGCTGGACATGAGCCACGCCCACCTGCAATTGCGACTAGATGAGAATTCCCAGATGTATGCCACATTCTACAAAACCATGAGGTTTTGTAACAATGTACAAGACTGCCATTTGGGCTATCATCAGAAGCTAAGAGTAGAATGGCCTTCACCTCTTCAAGTAGCCCTGACAAAAGTTTGTGGTCTGTTACTATTGCAAATTTTCATCCCTAAAGGTATTGGTGGAACTTTCTCACTCCAAAGATGACCACCAAATCTTCCTTCTCTATCTGGGCATATTTGTATTCAGCACCAGCCAAAGCATGCATTATTGTCCATTCCGCTCCTTTGGGCCATCAGTGAGCCAACACTATCCTGATACCATTCAAGGAGGCGTCACGTGTCAGCACCACTGCTGACTTCAGATCGTACTGGGCCAACACCTTAGATGACAACAGTTGCTTTTTCACTTTCCTGAAGGTGACCTCTTGGCTACATGACTAAGTCCAAGGCTGACTCTTTATCAATAGCAGTATAAGGGTGCCAAGACGGAGGGCAGGTTATGTATGAATTTCCTGTAATTATTCACCAACCCAAGGAAAGACCTAAGCTCCAGTACAGATGTGGGAGCTGGGGCTCCTTTAATCATCCTTACTTTATCTTCCAATGGGTGTAACCGGGTCTTGTCGACTCTGTCGCCCAATTAGATTACTTGAGGTGCTTGGAACACACATTTTTTTCCCTTCTAAGGTGTATGCCCACCTGAGAAAAACATTTAAGCGCTATGTCCAAGTTCTCCAAGTGTTCTTTATTTGTCTTCCTGGTTGTTAGCACATCATCCAGACAAATGGCAACCTGGAGTAGACTGTCATTGTAGACCATCATCCACTGGAAAAGGGTACTGGCTGTTGACACCCCAAATGGCAGTCTTGTATATTGGTACAAACCCTTATCGGTATTAATTGTGGACCTAGTTACATGTCAACCATTCTCAATATTCTTGGTCATTGTGGATGCTCATTCAAAGTGGTTGGAGTTCATTTGGCAAACTCAGGGATGAGAATTGAAAAGCTGCGAGCATCATTTGTGATTCATGGCCTCCCGGATGTATTGGTCACGGACAATGAGACATTATTTACGTCTCATTGATTTCGAGAATTTCCCTAAAGTCGAATGACATTCAGCACGTTCAGACAGCTCCAAAGTATCCATCATCCAATGGTCTGATGGAAGGTGCAGTCCAAACATTAAAAGCAGGCTTGAAGAAACAGCCTACAGCTTCACTCAATACCAAACTGTTCCAGTTCCTGTTTGATTATAGGGTCACCCCACAGGCAACTGCAGGGAGAGCTCTGGCAGAGTGGCAGCGAGAAGGTAAATTGCGAAGGTCCTTTCCCAGGGTAGGGGATTCCAAACCTAGAGGGCATAGGCTTAAGGTGAGGGGGAAAGATTTAAAAGGGGCTCCCAGGTTTTTTTTTCATCTGGAGGGTGGAAAGTATATGGAATGAGCTGCCAGAGGAAGTGGTGGAGGCTGGTACAATAACACATAAAAGGCATCTGGATGGGTATATGAATAGTAAGGGTTTAGAAGGATATGGGCCAAATGCTGGCAAATGGGACTAGATTAATTTGGGATATCTGGTCAGCATGGACGACATGGACTGAAGGGTCTGTTTCCATGCTGTACAGCTCTGTGACTCTATGACCAAGCGTTAATGTGCCTTAAGTGCACTTGAGGGTATTTCTGACTCTGAGTGCACTTTCCAGAGGGGTGAGAATTTGAACATTCAGCCCTGAAGATGACTGAAAGCTTACTGCGCATTGTGCAGTTTCCTTGACAGAACAGCAGCAGCTTCTCCCATCAGTGTTTTGTTCTCCGCTGTATATAATACTCACTGAAGAGAATCACCAGGGGGAAAATAGGAAGAGCCAGTGGTTGCAGTGGACGGGTATTTACATTTGAAATCACCACGAACTGCATGGACGGTTGGAAACATTAAGCCAGCAAAGGTGAGGAGGTCAGTGATTTCACTGGCAGGTGGGAAATTCACTGAATGTGGAGTACATTACGGAATAATAATTGTGCTTTCAGCATACGAGGCTGCAACTTCTCATTTCTTCAGCTTAAAAATAAATTCATGATGTTTCCTGTACTGTAATTATTATTATCTTTGGTGTACTCCAGTCTTTATATTGATTTATTTGTACATTGTCCTCTTCCCCGACTGGGAAAACTAACACAAAATAATTGTTCAACAATTTGGTCACTTCCTTACTTTCACTCACAGTATTACCTAATTCACCTCAACTACGTGTTCGCATACATTACAATTGCAAACTAATTTGCATCATAGAGTCAGAGATGTACAGTGCAGCATCGACCCTTCAGTCCAACTCATCCAGACCGACCAGCGATTCTAAATTAATCTAGTCCCATTTCCAGCATTTGTCCCACATTCCTGTAAACCCATCCTATTCATATACCCGTGCAGATGCCTTTTAACTACTGTAATTGTACCAACCTCCATCACTTCGTCTGGCAGCTCATTCCATGCAAGCACCTCTGTGTGAAAACATTGCCCCTTAGGTCCCTTTTAAATCTTTCCCCTTTCATCTTAAACCTATGTTCTCAAGTTTTGGACTCCCCTACCATGGGGGAAAGGACCTTGGCTATTCACCTAATCCCTGCCCCTCATGATTTTAAAAACTTCTATAAGGTCCCCCTCAGTCTCTGATGATCCAGGGAAAATAGCCCCAGACTATTCAGCCTCTCTTTATAGCTCAAACCCTCCAATCCTGGCAATTTGCTTGTAAATCTTTTCTGAACCCTTTCAAGTTTCACAACATCTTTTCTTTCGCAGGGGAGACCAGAATTGAACACAGTATTCCAAAAGTGGCATAACCAATGTCTTGTACATGACATCCCAACTCCTATACTCAATGCACTGACCAAGTTACCAAACGCCTTCTTCACTATGCTGTCTACCTGCTACTCGGTTTTCGAGGACCTATGAATCTCCACCCCAAGGTCTCTTTGTTCAGCAATGCTCCCCAGGACCTTACCATTAAGTGTATTGACCACAAGTCAAGATGGTGGCAGAGTGGAGATCTTCTGCTTGCCAGTTCTTTTTCCTATATCTTTCCTTTTTTGCCTTGTTGTAGTTTTTTTTAATCTCCCCTCCATCCCACCACCCCCCAACCTTTGATTATCCTGCCTAACATGGAGAGTGGAGTCGAGGAAGACGTGTGGTGGCCGGAGCCCAGAACACTGGGAGCAGAGTGTGCGGGCCGAGTCCCGTGGTAGCAATAGACAATAGACAATAGGTGCAGGAGTAGGCCATTCAGCCCTTCGAGCCTGCACCGCCATTCAATATGATCATGGCTGATCATTCCTAATCAGTATCCTGTTCCTGCCTTATCTCCATAACCCTTGATTCCACTATCTTTGAGAGCTCTATCCAACTCTTTCTTAAATGAATCCAGAGACTGGGCCTCCACTGCCCTCTGGGGCAGAGCATTCCACACAGCCACCACTCTCTGGGTGAAGAAGTTTCTCCTCATCTCTGTCCTAAATGGTCTACTCCGTATTTTTAAGCTGTGTCTTCTGGTTCGGCACTCACCCATCAGTGGAAACATGTTTCCTGCTGCCAGAGTGTCCAATCCTTTCATAGTCTTATACGAATGGGCACCGGCCACATCTGGAGTGGCGGCCAAACGAGTCCTGGGTGGAGCCCGGCACATGGAGGCAGTGTGGCTTCATGTTCAGGAGCCAACAAGCATGGACTCATATTGGAAAGGGACTGGAACTTAAGTACTTTATGGTCACTTTCTAGTACCATTCTGGACTTTGTAAACTCTGTTCCCATGCTAACCTTTTTTTAAATCTGTAACAACAATTAAGTATCTGCACCAAATTACTCTGTACCTAAGATGGCACCAAGAGGTGACATTACAAACCTTTCACTGCACTCACTTGTGACAATAAAGGCTACTCTATTTTATAAGTCCTGCCCTGATTTGCCGTATAAAAATGCAGCACCAGGCTTGCTATCCTTTGCACGTTTCTTCTAGTTAACACATTTTGATGATGGTTTAAAAATCTTATTTTGCTGTTCTCTATATCGCTCCCTGTTCAGAAGATCATAAGACATAGGAGTAGGCCATTTGGCTCATTGGGTCTGCTCTACCTTTCAATGGGATCATGGTTGGTCTGATAATCCTCAACACCACTTTCCTGCCTTTTCCTTATCACTCGTGATTCTCTTACTGATTAAAAATCTGTCTATCTCAGCCTTGAATATACTTAATGAGTCAGCCTCAAAAGCCCTCTGTGGTAAAGAATTCCACAGATTCATTACCCTGCGAGGGAAAAAAATTCCTCCTTATTTCTGTCTTATTCTGAGGTCATGCCCTTTCATCCCATGCACTCCTACAAGTGGAAACAACCATTCCACATCTATCCTGTCAGGTCCTCCAAGAATCTTGTGTGTTTCAATACAGTCGCATCTCATTCTTCTATATTCCAATAGCTACAATCCTAATCTACTCAACCTTTCCTCATAAAACAATCCCTTCATACCTAGTATCAGTTTATTGTACCTTCTCTGGACTGTCTCCAATGCCAGTAATCCTTAGATAAAGGACCCAAAATGGTTTACAGTATTCCAGCTGAACCAGTACCTTGTATAATTTTAGCAAAATCTCCCTACTTTCATATTCCATTTCCTTTGAAATAAAGGCCATCAACCCATTTGCCTTCCCTGCACCTGCTAAACTTGGATGTTGGTATTTTATGATTCGTGGATGAGGACTCCAAAATGTTTTGGTTCTGTTGCTTTCCGCAGTCTTTCTGCATTTAACTAATATTCAACTCCTCTATTTTTCCTGCCAAAATGCCTATCCTCACATTTCCGCACATTATATTCCATTTGCCAGGTTAATGCTGATTCACTTAGCTTGTCCATGTCCCTCTGCAGTTGCTTTGTGTCATCTGCAAATCTGGCTACAGTACATTCACTTGCCTCATCTATGTCCCCTGAATCTACACTATTAGGTGAATGATCCCACACTGTTAAATTATTGACTTAGTCCAGCTCATTATTCATGCAAAATAGTGTACATGTGTAAATCTTAAATACAAAGGCAGTTAAAGTTTGACACAGGAGCTTAGTATCAGTTCAGTTCCACTTATTATAAATTGTCATTGCACTCATTGTCTGAATCTCAAATAAAGTCAGCAACTACAAATTACATTTATATACTGACTGTAGTGTAATATTCAAAGTTTGTGCGAAGATTTGTACCTCGGGTGCTCATTGTTGTGGTTCTGTTCGCCGAGCTGGAAGTTTTTGTTGCAAACGCTTCGTCCCCTGGCTAGGCGACATCATCAGTGCTTGGGAGCCTCCTGCGAAGCGCTTCTTTGATGTTTCCTCCGGTGTTTATAGTGGTCTGTCCCTGCCGCTTCCGGTTGTCAGTTTCAGCTGTCCGCTGTAGTGGTTGGTATATTGGGTCCAGGTGGATGTGTTTGTTGATGGAGTTTGTGGATGAATGCCATGCCTCTAGGAATTCCCTGGCTGTTCTCTGTCTGGCTTGCCCTATGGTAGTAGTGTTGTCCCAGTCGAATTCATGTTGCTTGTTGTCTGCATGTATGGCTACTAAGGATAGCTGGTCGGGTCATTTCGTGGCTAGTTGATGTTCATGTATGCGGATTGTTAGCTGTCCGTAATGTAATATATCTGGAGGTGTTTCACAGGAATGAAATCAAATTAAATTTCACAGTAAGCAACTTTCACATGAGAAAGGCTTGTCCAAGGAAATAGGTTTTAACTCAGAGTATTAAAGGGTGGGCATGAGATGCGAAGAGGTTTAGGATGGGAATTTCACATTATGGCCACCAATGATGAGGCAATGAAGTCAGGAGATGGCAAGTTGATGGAACTGAAGAGCACAGAAATCTGGAAATGTTGTAGGGCTAGAAAAGGTGACAGAGATAGTGAGGGTCCAAGTCCTGGAAGGAGTTTTTAAAAAGGATGAGAATTTTGAAATCAAAGCATTCTCAGATGGAGAGCCAATGAAGACCAAGGATGATGGGCAAATGGGATTGGAAGTAAGTTCCCATATGGGCAGCAGTGTTTTGGATAAACATTCTGTTTGCTGCTAAGATAAAAATTTGAATAACACACTTACTGGTTATATTAAAGAACCCAATTAGTTTGAGTCAATAATTACACACCTGTAGTTGCAACTATGGGTCCTTGATCGAACAAAACTTTACCTTTTCAAATTAGCATTGGGCAGTAGCTCCCTTTGGGATGCCTGCATTGCAATGAAACTCATAGTTTGTCTTCCTTCTTCAAACACTTGTTCACTTAATTATAACTAACTGGGCTTCTGTTCCCTAAAATCTAACATATGTAAAAGTGAATCATGAATGTACCTACCTGCCTTACTTTGGCTAGACTTCTTAACCTGTAAGTGTTTCCCTTGACATGAGTCCATTTCACAAGCTGCTCTTTATTTTAGCCTTCTGGACTTCTCCAGGTTTGTGTGACACACTCTCCTTCTCTCCTCCCTCTTCGTCTCTTTCTCTAAAGCATTCTTTCAGGCTAAAGCCATCTTTTACACCTTGGATTCTCAAAATAAATCCTTCCACTTTCCACACCACTTTGATCTATTAGAATCATACTCCTCATTGCAAAGATTCTCTTAAACAGGGTCATGGCAAGCACTTGGAATTAAAATTTAATTCCTTCAAAAACTTTTCCATTTTCTCAGTTTTGAATAGAAGTACTATAAGGCCACTCTAAGTTACATCTCTCTTCTTTCTAGTTAATAACAACTTAACCCTCCGTTCAACCTTGACAAGCTCAGCTCACTTTAGTCATTAATTGGAACTAAATGCTAACTAAAAAGGATTTCCATTCTCCGTGCCCTGTTTTGAAATAGCCATTTCTTCTGGCATTAACAATTCCAATCCGCAAACAGTTCAGATAGTGCTACAAGAACCATTTGATTACAATCTTAGGCTGTTTCTCCAACACTGTTGAGATAAGATGTTTTCCGAAATCAGAAGTCTGAGTTGAGATGCAGGGAAGGCGTGGATGTGAGTAGTTACTGAAGGAAGTTTTCTTGACGATGTTTGACCTTCTGCCATGGTACTCATAGGGTCTCGAGTCTATTTTAAGGCCTCCTCTGGCCATTCCTTTGTGACTGTATGTTTTGGTTGGATAGAATATATCCAGAGATGGTGAAGGGGAAGTCTCAGGTACTGGCTGATAGATGTGGTTCTGTGAGTTTGACCACTCTGGGTTGCTTCTCGAGTAGTAATGCTGTTGCAAGTCCCCACATGGGAAGAAATTGACAGGATTTCATGGACTGGGTGCACCTTTGTTATATCCAAAAGCAGGGGGAAATAAACACAGTAAATATCACTAGCGTACTGGGAAATGGATGCAGCTAAAGGCTGATAACTACCCTAGACTTAATGAGGTGCCACCGAAAATCTTAAAGGAAGTAACTGAAGAGATAATGGATGTATTGGTAGTAAGCTTCTGGAAAAGTCCCAAAGAAATGGAAAACTGCCAATGTGCTGTTCAGAATGGATGGAGACAAAAAGAAAAACAGGTAACTATAGACCAATTAACTTAATGTTTGTCTATGGGAAAATGTTAAGTCTGTGAAAAAGATGTAAAAGGGAAATCAATAGTTGTAATAAATTTGGATTTCCATTTGATAAGGTACCACACATGAAGCTATTTAATAACATAAGAGCCCATGGGATAGTACATGAGGAAGCAAGGATCATACAGAGCTCTATAGACGGTTACAAGGTAGCCAGAAAGGAACTGAAGAATGGACATAGGAAAACTAGAAAGGGGCATGAAAAAGCCTTGTTGGGTAGCATTAAGGAAAATCCCAAGGCATTCTACTCTTATGTGAGGAACAAGAGGATGACCAGAGTGAGTGGGGCCGATCAGGGATAGTGGAGGGTGCTTGCGCCTGGAGTCAGAGGAGTTAGCGGAGGTCCACAGGGCTCTGTTCTGGGACCTCTGCTCTTTGTGATTTTTATAAATGACTTGGTTGAGGAAGTGGAAGGGTGGGTTAGTAAGTTTGCTGATGACACGAAGGTTGGTGGAGTTGTGGATGGTGTGGAAGGCTGTTGTAGTTTGCAATGGGACATTGACAGGATGAGAAGTGGCAGATGGAGTTCAACCTGGAAAAGTGTAAAGTGATTCATTTTGATGGTGTGAAATTTGAATGCAGAATACAGGTTAAAGGCAGGATTCTTGGCAGTGTGGAAGGACAGTGGGATCGTGGGGTCCACATCCATAGATCCCTCAAAGTTGCCACCCAAGTAGATAGAGTTGTTAAGAAGGCATATGGCGTGTTGGCTTTCATTAGCAGGGGGATTGAGTTTAAGAGCTGCGAGGTTATGCTGCACCTCTCGAAAGCCCTGGTTAGACCACACTTGGAATATTGTATTCAATTCTGGTCGCCTCATTATAGGAAGGATGTGGAAGCTTTAGAGAGAGTGCAGAGGAGATTTACCAGGATGCTGCCTGGACTGGAGGGCATGTCTTATGAAGAAAGTTTGAAGAAGTTAGAGCTTTTCTCATTGGAGCGAAGAAGGATGAGAGGTGATTTGATAGAGGTGTACATGATAATGAGATGCAGAGATAGAGTGGATAGCCAGTGACTTTTTGTCATGGCAGAAGTGGCTATCATGAGACTATCACAACTTTTAGGTGATTGGAGGAAGTTTTAGGGGAGATGTCAGAGGTAGGTTCTTTACATAGAGAGTAGTGGGCGCGTGGAATGCATTGCCAGTGGTGGTAGTAAAGTCAGATACGTTTAAGAGACACTTGTATAGGCACATGAATGACAGTAAAATGTAGAGTTTGAAGATTAGTTTGATCTTAGAGTAGGATAAAAGGTCAGCACAACATTGAGGGCCAAAGGCCTGTACTGTGCTGTATGTTCTTTCATGTGTTCATTCATTCCTGATGAAGGGTTTTTGCCCCAAACGTCGATTTTCTTGCTGCTCGGATGCTACCTGACCTGCTGTACTTTTCCAGCAACACATTCTTGACTCTAATCTCTCGCATCTGCAGGACTCACTTTCGCCTGTTCTGTGTTCTATGTTCTGTAAGCACAGGATAAAGGATTGGTTAACTAATGGAATTCAGAGAGTTGGGATAAAGGAGGCATTTTCAGGCCAACAATCTGTAACTAGTGAGTGCCAGAGAGATCAGTGCTGGAGCCACAATTATTTACAATATACATTGATTATGTCAATCACCGAAGTGAATTTACTTTAGCCAAATTTATAGGTGACACAAAAATAGGGGGAAGGCAAGTCATGAGGGTTGCTCAAAGAATCTACAGAGGGATATAGGTAGGTTAAGTGAATGAGTAAAAATTTGACTGATGGAATAGAGTATGGGAAAACATCAAATTATGCACCTTTGCAGAAAGAACAGAAGAGTTGAATATTATTTAAATGGGGTAATGCTGCAGTGCAGAGGGATTTAAGGGTTCTTATGTATGAATCACAAAAAGCTACCATCCAAGTATAGCAGGTAACAGGGAAGGCAAATGAAAGGTTCACCTTTATTTAAAAGAGAATGGAAATAGGGAGCTCCTGTTAAAACTATACAATACATTAGTTAGCCGACAGATGGAATACTGTGAACTGTTTTGGGCCTGTTATCCAAGGAAAGCTATAGTGACATTGGAGGTGGAGAAGGTTCATTAGGTTGATCCTGACCATGGAGGGATTTTCTTATGGTAAGAATTTAAGTGAATTGGGCTTGTACTCATTGTGTTTAGAAGAATGATGGAAGACCTAATTGAAAGATATAAATTTTTGGGGGGCTTGGCAGGGTAAATGTGGAGAGATTGTTTCCCTCTGTGGGAGAATCTAGCACCAGAATGTGTAATCTCAGAATGAACGATCCATCTGAAACAGAGATGAAGAGGAGATTATCAGATCAGCCAATTCTCATTGAAGGTGGGAAAAATGTGATAGTCAAATGGCCTACATCTGCTCCTACTTCTTAGGTTTTATGATCTTAAATCCTTTACCTACGTTGATGACAGGGTGGTCTGTCCAGATCTGCTCTCACTATACCTCATTGTAGCAGTTTTATACAGCTGAGTGACTTGGTAGGCCATGAAGATGCTGAGAGTCAGCAACATTGCTGTGCATCTACAATCACATAGAGGCCAGGCTGGGTAAAGATGGCAGCGTTGCGTCTGCAAAGAACATCAAGAAGTCCATTGGGTTTGGAACACAGTGGAACCACTACACAGATAATACTAATGGTATGAACTTTTAAACAGAATACTATTTGACTGAGCTCAAACAAGCAGGTTGTTGTGACAGGATTGGAATTCACAGCTACTAGATTATTAGTTCAGCGATATATCTATTTTACCATCAGACTCATATTGTGGCAGTGTATCAGACCTCTCTGCTTGCAAAAATTACAGGCATTAATGGCAAATGAATTAAAGCCTTGAAAGCTCATTAAATGAATGATTCAGCTGCATGGCTGGTGGTGTTTGCTGATTTTATCTGGTGAACCAATAAATTCCACACTGGATCAGTTGGTGGATTCAAAACCACCTGGTCTCGAGTACATTAAAACATCAGGATGTAAATTTACAAAAGAGGCATCATGAGTCCTCAATGGTTCACTTATATCCATTACATTTTGGAAGTCAATTGAAGCATATTACACCAAAGACAACTTTATCGCTCATCAAAGTGCAATGGAGACGTTATTATCTGTTAGCAGGGAATGATCAATATCTCTGATATATTCCGCTAAATAGCTACTGTTTACTAAAACGAAATTACATGAGCTGGGTTTTAGGTACAACAAAGGATCCCTACTGTAAGCCTAAATTGATTTTGTGTATTTGTCCAATATGGTATTTGATAATGTAACTATTCATCCCTTTCACAGAATCTGAGGGATTAAAGCAATGGAAAGTTCCTGGTGTTATTTCTCAGATTTTGTCCAGCAACAAAGACCGTGTTCTTCTGAACGATCAAAGACACAGTGTGTATCTGGCAGGATTTCCTCAAGCACAGAAAGTGGATAATTCAGGAGATCATGACAGAACTTTCCTGACTGTGAGCAAGAGGGAAATACCTTGATAGTTTCTGCAGCATAATTTCAAGATAGTTACTATTTTTATGCCATACCGGAGTTCCAAATTTCTCCCAAATCCTGAAATATGTTGAGCATAATTTGGCAGCCAACGATAACAAGATCAAGTGCAAATCAGCCACACCAGCTCAGCATTCCTCAAGTTATGGCAGTGTGTGTTTGGCAGTAAAGGTCTCCCTAAATTAAAGAGAGCTATCCCAACCATACTCCTGTACTGAACTGAGACCCAAACATTATATCAGCAACACATGGGGGTACAGGAGAAATTCTAACAAAAATGTCAACACCCATTCCTCTGATTCGATGGGCAGATCATTGTGCAAACACAATTGTTATACTTGAAGTCAACTCTGCAAGTATTCAGACAATACTCCGGCGAAATCAGTTGAACTGGACACTCTGTCCAAAATGGCTGAAAAGCATTTCCTACTCCCAGTCCTTCTTTTCTTAATACGCAAATGGCCAGTACTCCAGGGAGGACAAAGAAATCACTACAAAGAGGCTCTGTAGCACTCCACGAAACACGGCAACTAATGACTGAGAGGAGCTCGAGACTAATCCTTCAGAATGGTGGTAACTTGTCCATCAAGCTACATTGTGCTTTGAGTCAGCAAGTCTTAATGGTGAGAATGAGTAGTCACAAAGAAGGAAAGAAATTCTCTACTTTGGATCCCACAGCCTCATAAGACATCATGCCCCATCTCCCCAAAGATCTGTAGTTCAAGAATCAGCCTATTCAACCACCATGAAGCTCATAAAACTGAGTAGACATCATCCTCAATGATTCTATCCTTTTCATTGTCAGAATATGACTCAATATTTGCAATGCTGGATCAATCTTGGCATCTTCTACAAAATAGCAGGTTTTTATGTTTGAATAAACCTGAAATTGGGGTGGCATGATGGCTCAGTGGTTAGCACTGTTGCCTCACAGTGCCAGGGACCCAGGTTTGATTCCAGCTTCAGACAACTGTCTCTGTGGAGTTTGCACATTCTCTCCATGTCTGCATGTGTTTCCTCCAGGTGCTCCAGTTTCCTCCCACAGTCCAAAGATGTGCAGGTTAGGTGGATTTGTCATGCTAAATTGCCTCATGATGTCCAGGGATGTGGAGGTTAAGTGGATTAATCATGGGAAATGCAGGTATAGGGGTGGAGGGGTGAGTCTGGGTGGGATGTTCCTCAGAGAGTGGTGTGGAGTTGTTGGGCTGAATGGCCTATTTCCACACTGTAGGGATTCTTTCTAAAGAAATTGATGGGAATTCACAGCAGGAGACACAAAAGAGAAAGACAGTTTGTTGTTTCAGTGGAAGAGGTTTGTTATATTTACGAGTATTATGGATGTAGGTTTGCTTGCTGAGCTAGAAGCTGAAAATGTGTTGCTGGAAAAGCACAGCAGGTCAGGCAGCATCCAAGGAACAGGAGAATCGACGTTTCGGGCATAAGCCCTTCTTCATGGCTTATTCCTGAAGAAGGGCTTATGCCCGAAACGTTGATTCTCCTGTTCCTTGGATGCTGCCTGACCTGCTGCGTTTTTCCAGCAACACATTTTCAGCTCTGATCTCCAGCATCTGCAGTCTTCACTTTCTCCTGCTGAGCTGGAAGGTTTGTTTTCAGACGTTTCATCACCATATGCGGTAACATCATCAGTGAGCCTTCGAGCCCTTCAATCGCAGGCTCACTGAAGATGTTACCTAGTATGGTGATGAAACATCTGAAAACGAGCCTTCAAGCTTAGCGAGCAAACCTACATCCAGAACTCAACCTGAGCTACAAATCTTCTCAAAACTTGCTTACGAGTATTATTTCAGGTTAGTACCATTTACAATATTTCTCTTGTTTAATATGTTATTAATGAAAATGCTGAGAAGGAAGTGCTTGGAATACTGGATTTGTACCCTTTCACCATGATGGACAGTAGAAAATCAGGCAGGGGTCCTGGTTTTGATTAGGATCCAATGGCAGAAGAGGATGAACATGGACACTGGGCGAAAAATTGAGTTTATTTTACAAAATTTGAACATTTGTTTCTTGTCCATCTCAAACAGTGACAACATAAATGTCAAGATAATGAGGTTTAGTGTTGTTTGGGATAAACATTGGCCAGGAAAGGATACCATATGCGTTGTCTCTATTTGTTGCCACAGGCTTATGGAATTTACTCCAAACAGGGGAATTTGTAAAGAATTAATATTTTAGAGGGGATCTTCTCTTTTAAAGATCTGAATGAGATGTTGCAATATCAAGATTTACAATACGACCTACACTTTCAGCCAATTACTGTTTTTAAAAGCTCTCCTATATTGCGATCCAGCCTTGTATCCATGTGACACCCTAAGCACCAGTACCCAGAGCAGATGGAAGAGACAGACTGCATTCCCATAGAGACTGGTGGCCTGCTTGATCTCAGTCAGGCCGGCTAGTGCTGGATTACATGTTACTTGTCACCAGCAGATCAATACAAATTCTCTTTGTACCATTTCACTTCAACCACATTCCACTTCATTTATCTCAGAACTCGATTCATAGTTTGGGGCACTTTGTCATAGAGTGATAGAGATGTACAGCATGGAAACAGACCCTTCGGTCTTGCAGATAAAATATACAAGCCTATGGCTAACTATGCAGGACAGGCTGGAGTATCAGTGAATGTAATGCCTATTTCTCCTCTCAGTTAGTGACCAAAAAGAATAAGGCGATTGTTTGGATTACCAGGCAATTCTTTGCCCACTCCAACATTAGTCAATCAGGGAGTTGTTTTTAAAATCATTTGTGGGACATGGGTGTCGCTGGCTGGCCATCATTTATTGCCCATCCCTAGTTGCCCTTGAGTGGGTGATGGTAAGATGCCTTCTTGAACTGCTGCACTCCACTTGCTGTGGATTAACCCACAATGCCATAAGGGAGGTAATTGCAGGATTTTGACCCAGTGACAGCAAAGGAACAGTGATACATTTACAAGTCAGGATGGTGAGTGCCTTGGAGGGGAACTTGCAAGTGGTGGTGCTCCCATGTATCTGCTGCCCTTGTCCTTCTAGATGTGGTGCATCTTATAGGCTGTATACACAGCTGCTACAAAGTATCTGTGGTGGAGGGAGTGGATGTTTGTGAATGTGATAGAATGGCACAGGCATCATCGCCACATATCCAAGCAACAGACCTGAATCTTCCACTCATATCCCAATCCCAGAACAAAGCTTCTGGGAACTATTAATTAATTATTAATACCCTATTTCCATCAATCGGTCCGGCTGCAGTCAGCTAAAGCACCCACTTCCAGTTTGCAATGCCAACTGCTAATTGCATCCTTTGTAAGCTGGAACCTGCAGAAGCCTGCACTACCTATATTCCAGCTCTCTCCAAATCTGTTCACACTTCACCCACTGTCTTCTTTGAACCTATGTTGGCTCCTGCTTCAGAAATGCTCAGTTTTAAATTTCTTATCTTTGTTTTCAATTTCCTCTGTGATCTAACTTCCCTCCCCCCACATCTCTATCATCTCATCTAACTCTAAAGGTCTCCAAGATATCAAAGTTCTTTCGATTTGACTCTCTTGTATAACCCCAATGTATAGCACCTACAACTGTGAATGATGATGGTTTCAACTATCTCGTCCCAAAGCCTTGGAATTCCATCCCTATGCCCCCCTGCATCTCTCCTTCTCTCCCTTTATCTAATATGTACCTTTTCCATCACTTCACCTGATCTCATTTCTCCTTATGCGGCCTGTTGTCAAATTGAGCTTAATTTTGGGAAGTACTTTGAATTGCTTTATTACCCTAAAGATATGATATAAGTGCATGCTGTTATTTTAGTTGACACTGAAGACTAGTAATAACCTGGATGTCTGTGCACACAGTGCAAAGGACAAGGTTTTATCGAGGAGGGAGGGGCATATACATTTGGGATGTGTGGTGAAGGAAGCAGATTGGGATAGTTCCTAGAGGCCCGTGCAAGTCTTCCTTCACCAACTCCACAACCCAAACTAAGGGTAGGGTTGTGAATGCTCCGTAGCTCTCATCACGACCTTCTCAAGGCCAATTCGGGATCAACATGAAATGGTGGTTTAGCCAGCAATGTCCAAATCGAGTAAGCAATTCTAAAAACAACAATAAGACAGGATAGGACAGCTCTTTTTTTGTCCTGCTCTGAATTGCTCCACCACATTTCACTTCACCCGATTCTAATATAGCATTCAATATTCTAACTGAGGCTCCTGGTTGTGACCATACTGTTCAAGTTTACTCAAACTTGATAATAAATGACGGCCCTATGCACGTATTTGTCTCGTGGGTTGAATAATGTACAGCCAGAGTGCAGTCTTATGGCCGACTGCCCGACCCTCTTCTGCGGGTGTGTCAGAGCTGGGTGTCCTTGGAGAAGGAGCACACGGTATCCACCAACACCCTCGAGATTTTCAGGGAAAGGTGGGCACCACAGGGAGTGGAGTGTATTATTTTCCCCTCCAACTCTATTTTGACTTAATCCCTGTGTGCCCCCCCTTCACTGTTTGATCATGCAGCATTGCCCTTTGATGTGAAGGGCACTACTTGTCACTGGCCATTTGGGTGTTTCCTTTCTTCCTGGTGGTGGGAATTGAATAAAGATTCGTACACCTTGTGTCTTTCACTGTGTCTCACA
>NC_057720.1:86194311-86216509 GCF_004010195.1 Chiloscyllium plagiosum | reverse complement strand
AAATAAGGGAGGGTTGTAGAGGCTGGAGGAGATTACAGAGATAGGGAATGTTGTAGAGGCTGGAGGAGATTACAGAGATAGGGAATGTTGTAGGGACTGGAGGAGATTACAGAGATAGGGAATGTTGTAGGAACTGGAGGAGCTTAGGGGCTAGGAATGTTTACAGAGATTGGGAGGAATCCAGGGCCAGGAGCTTACACAGATAGGTGTAGGATGGGTGAGGTCTTAGAGAGGGTTACAAAAAGATGAGTGTTTTAAATTGGATTCATTACCTAAGCATAACCCAGTGCAGACCAGTCAGCACAGGCTGATGTGTCAAGGGCACTTAGTGCCAGTTAGGACATACAAAATTGAACAATATCTATTTTGTGGAGAGTTAAATGTTATTGACTATCTATATGATATTGATATTGATATTGACTATCCTATCCTATCTCTGTAACATCTTAAACACTAATTAAACTAATAGTTCAATTAGTCACAGCAAAAGTATAGGTGAGGGTTTCAGCAGTGAGTGAGCTGAGGTGGGGGGCAGAATTGTTGCACCATCTCACAATGGTGGATGTAGCCAGTCTCACTGAGCGTATAGGTTTGTGGCCAGAAGCTCAACTCAGCATCATAATATGACCCCAAGGTTAAAACTAGCCTCATACAGCCACTGGGGAGAGTGATACAGTCAGTGGTTGAGGAGTGAGTCTGTCACTAAGGAATTGGACAAATGACTTCACATTTCTCAATATCTAATTAGATGTACAATGACATCCGTTCATCCAGTGTTGGATGTCAGAGAAGCAAACTGATAGTGGAAAAACTATGAGTTGGAGAATGGCCCAAGACTTCAATTGACTACATTGATTGGAGGGTCCAGGAAGAGCGATAACTGATAGTGAGGCATGGTTAATGAAAGATGAGAAGTGAGAATCAAACAGTCAGCATTGGGCAGAGTTAATGGATATCCAGTTACTGAAGGGCTGGAGAGTTGGTGAGGTCAGGTCATCAAATGGATGAAGAATATTATTCATGCCTTTACATTTTAAACAGATTCATACAGATAGTCAATAACATAACTAACATTTTGCTTTGTTCATTGTTGAGAAAGCATCTTAAACACCCTGAGCATCCAATCAAAGTTTCTGCACATTAAGCTCACATCTGACTCATGTATTGATTTTAATGAGAATTCATGAAGATGGCTTCATGCCTGTGACACTTGAAGACAGCACCTCCCCACTCTTTCTCATCATAAAGCTGCCTCTTTTTAAATCACTTCCTTCATGGTCTCTTTCATGCAGAGTGCAGCACTGCCTGACATTTTAGGGTCACCAAGACATTTGAACTGATTGGCAAAGGAGATGAGTTAGGGTCGGGGTTAGAGATAGTCCATGCCTTTTCACACCATGTTGACACCACCAATTGTTGCTTTCCCTGAGCCATAGCTGTGTTGTAAATTACCTTTGATGCAGGATCTCATAGCAGTATATTGTTTTATATATTACAATAAGCCTTCTACCATCACCAACTATGAATAAAATGCCATGTTAATTTTAAAAATCGCAAGTTCCCCTCTTAATTGCTTGTGCTCAATATTTCTCCAATTTTTTTAATACGTATTTCAATATCCTCTTCTGATACTGGCATCATTGAGGGGAAAAGGCAAGTACTTCCAGGATATTATTTTAAACAATCCCATCTTTATCACTGTTGGAAGGAAATAAAAGCACAAATATATTGATACTCTTGCATTGCCCACCTTGAACTAGAAAAAAAAATCTGCTTTCTATTGCCTCACACGTGTATGTTTTGTCAGCTCCATGACCTCCAGCATGCTTCATCCAATCATAAATTATTGTTTGAATTTCCTTAATGTAATGGATCCCATTTCTTATATGTTATATATTCTATTCCCAAATGTTTTAATTTGGTTGGTGTAAAATAGATTGTTCACCAAATTAAGCATATGATGTATAGTTCAATGCATTCCTTTCTCCCAATACAAGATACCTCATGTTCCATCAATCA
Organism: Chiloscyllium plagiosum; assembly: GCF_004010195.1. Taxonomy (NCBI): domain Eukaryota; kingdom Metazoa; phylum Chordata; class Chondrichthyes; order Orectolobiformes; family Hemiscylliidae; genus Chiloscyllium; species Chiloscyllium plagiosum. The sequence continues at coordinate 86,214,490 of NC_057720.1, read as the reverse complement.
TCCTGTGTAGTGTAGTCAAAAAATTCCTTTCCCCAGGGTGAAGACACTAATAATGAGCTCTACAGCACATTACAGCTGTATAGCCAGGCACCCCTGTTTTTATCCAGATCAGCCATAGGTATCTGCGTTGATTCCAGATTCTCCCATTTCCTTTCATTGCAATTCTCAAATAATTTTCCATTAAATCCATCAAGATCACTTTCAATGCTTCCATCACGCCAACAGTGACAAATTACAATGGCATTCTCATTATCACAGGCATCAGTCCAAAATAAAATTAGCCTGCTTGCAGTCTTTCTGGTACGATCCAGCAATCCATATCTTTGCATCCTTCACCAAAACATTTCACCATCTGATTTCCAGATTTTGTTTTGTGTTTAGCTGATGTAGATTGTAACATTCGGTTATTTAATGTATAATTTAACCCTTTTTTGAATCTGGTTTGGTGAAAAGCCTCCTCCTGTAATCGCTTTGGGAATAGCTCTTCACAGTCTATAAAATCAACTTGTTTATTCCTCTAAACCACTCTTTTCATTGCCTGCGCTCTGCTTTTATCGGGTTTCCACATTCTCATTATATCAATTCACCTGATGGGCAGCCCAAATTGCTTTCAGTATATGCAAATACTATTTCCCTTAGCGTCTCATGATTAAATTTTACAATCATCCACTTACAGAGATAAGAAAGCAAAGCAGAGTAGCAAATTTCTGATTACAGCCAAGTCTTTCTGTTGCTTCTTTTCCTTGTCGTGAGCATTTTATTGATTTATTCTTGTCGAATTTTGTTTTGTTCCCCGTGGAACCTTGTCCTTTTCTTTCCCTTTTAAACTGAGCCTACAGTTCAAACAATTACCACAATTGACAAATGATAATGATTCTTAATGTTGTCACCAGAATATGAAAAAGTTAATGTTTTGGGCACAGCATGGTCCCAGATAAATATTGGTCTTCCTTTCACAGCCAATTGTCAGCAGTAACCGTTCCTATCCTCTCGTACTTCCTGCCTGATTGGCTACAACTGTAGAATTAGGTCAAATCACAGAAGCTTCAATGTTCCTTTATTGTCAAACAGTTATTTCATTTCATTTAATTTGTGATGGATTTAGGACAGATATTAGGGATAGTTTCTTCACTCAGAGAGTAGGAGGGGCGTAGAATGGCCTGCCTGCAACAGTAGTAGCCTCGCTAACATTAAGGGCATTTAAATGGGCATTGGACATACATATGGATAATAACGGAATAGTGTAGGTTAGATGGGCATCAGATTATTTTCACAGGTCGGCGCAACATCGAGAGCTGAAGGGCCTGTACTGCGTTGTAATGTTCTACGTTCTATTTCCAGTATCAACCAAGAACAGTCTTTCATTAAAATCACCAGACCACCAATGCTGCAGCCACATCCACAGAAAGGAATTTAAACAGAGATAACTCTGCACAAATTAGACCTCTAAGAGAAACAATCTATTCTGTGCCCTGGAAAGGGTTCAGTGGACCTTCTTTGGCATGTCTATCATCAGTGTAGCACAGGGATGTTATGGAGATAGCCTTTCATTGATTTCCCATCATTCAAAAGCTGAAAAGCCAACAACAACTGGATACTTTAAGATGTCGCTCTCACTGATTGATTATTTCCAAATCATTCTGTTTGCTCTTTCCATTAATTTTAGAGTCAGCGAGTGGAGTTTATGTAAAAACAGTTCATGATCAAAATCATTATTCTTGATCTCTCCACTTCGAAAGAATTGCCTCCACAACAGCCTTCATAGAAGTCAGTCTTCTGTTGCTTCACACTGACACTTAAACAAATTAACACATCTATGTATTCAGCATTTCAATGTGGCAAGTAGAAGTGAGCAGTTAATGGAACACATTTGTTGACAATGCAATATGCACATAGTGCATTATATACAAATATCTAACCATATGAGTCAAAAGCAGGAGTAGGCCATTCAGCCTTCAAGCCTGGACCAGCATTCAATAAGATCATGGCTCACCTAATTGTAAACTCAAGTTACATCCCTGCCTACCCCGACAACCTTTAATCCCTGTCCCCAAGAGTCTATTTACATCTGCCTTCAAAATATTCAAAGACCTTTTACCCACTGCCTTCTGAGGAAGATGATCCGAAAGCCTCATGACCTTCTCCTCATTCTTGTCTCAAACAGACAAACCTGTATTTTTAAACAGTTACACAAAGTTCTACATTCTCTTACAAATGGGAGCATCCTGTCCACAATCACACTGTCAAGGCCCTTCAAGACTTTATATGCTTCAATCGAGCTCAGACCTTTTGAGTATAGGAGTTGGGATATTATGTTGAGGTTGTACAAGATGTTGGTGAAACCTCCTCTGGAGTACTGGTTGCAGTTCTGGTCGCACTGAAGCGGGAAGGATATTATTAAGCTGGAGAGGGTTCAGAACAGGTTTACCAGGATGTTGCCAGGCACAGAGGGTTTGAGCTATGGATAGGCTAGGACCTCTTTCACTGGAGGGAAGGAGGTTGAGAGGTGACCTTACAGAAGTTTATAAAATCATGAGGGGCATTGGTAAGGTGCATGGGCAGGTGTCTTTCCCCTGGATTGGGGGATTTCAAGACTGGGGGCAGTTGTTTAAAGTGAGAGGAGAAGGATTTTAAAAAGACACAAGGAGCAATTTCTTTACACAGAGAGTGGTTCATGTGTAGAAAGAACTTCCAAAGCAAATGGTGAATGCTGGTACAGTGACAATGTTTAAAAGACATTAGGATAAATACATGATTAGGAAAATTTTGAAAGGATATGGGCCAAGTGCAAGCAGTGGGACCAGTTTGGTTTGGGATTATGCTCAGCGTGGATTAGTTGCACTGAAGGGTCTGTTGCTGTGCTGGATGACCCTATGACTATATGACACCTCTGCATCTAAATTCGAGTGGATATGGACCTAGTCAAGAGTGTGGTGCTGGAAAAGCACAGCAGGTCAGGCATCATCCGAGGAGCAGGAAAATTGACATTTCGGGCAAAAGCCCTTCATCAGAAATCTTCTCTCATCTCGACTCTAATCTCCAGCATCTGAAGTCCTCACTTTTGCCCTGGATATGAACATAATCTTTCCAACCTTTCCGAATAAAACAATCTTCCCATGGTTGATATTAGCCCATTAAATCTTCTCCAACCTGCTTACAACACATTTCCATCCTTCTTAAACAAGGTGACCAATATTGTACACAATACTGCAGATGCGGTCTCACCAATGCCATACAAAAAGCATATTCTCCCAGCCTTTGTATTCAATTCCCTCACAATAAATTATAAACATTCTACTAATTTTCCTAATTATTTGCTGTACCCATATACCAACCTTTTACAATTCATGCAAGAGGACACTCAGATCACTCTGCACCTCAGACCTCTGTATCTCTCACCATCCTTTCTTTAATGTTCTTGCCAAAATGGACAATTTCACATTTTCCCACAATATACTCCATTGCCCTGTGTTGCCATCTTCACAGCTTACCTTACGAACAAACTTTGTATCACCAGCAAATTTAATATCATTGATCCCTTTGTTAAATAACTTTGATCCCTTCAATTAAATTATTCATGTACATTTTAAAATGTTGAGGCCTCAGCATTGATCCCTGTGATGAAGATGTTTCATCCTGCCAACTAGATGATGACCCACTTAAGCCTACTTTCTATTCACTGTTAACCCAGCCAATCCTCTAACTGTGCCAATACTTAACCCACTACACAATGGCATTGGTTTTCCACAATGACATTTAGTGCTGCATCTCATCAAATGCCTTCTGGAAATATAAATACAACACATAATCCTGTTCCCCTTTATCCACTGCACGTGTTGCTTTCTCAAAGAACTGCAATAAACTGGTGAAACATGATTTCCCTTTCCCTTTCACAAAAATATGTTGGCTCTGTATGATTGCCTTGATTTATTTCTCGGTTCTCTGCTATAATGTCCTCATTAATAACTATTAGCATTTTTCAAATGATAGATATGAATCTAACTGGCCTGTAGGTTCCAGTTTATTGTCTCCCTTTTTGAAGAACATACGCTATTTCCTTAACCAATGGAACTTAACCCAAGAATTTTCAAAACTGACGCCCATGCATTAAATATCTTACTAGCCACTTCTTTGAAGACCCTAGGATGAAGTCCATTAGAGGATTTGTCAACTTACAGCTCCAACAATTTTCTCAACAAACTTCCCTGGTGATTGTAATTTTCTCAAGTTCCTCCCTCCTTCTTTGATTTAGAGCTATTTCTGGAGTGTTGCTTTAATTCTCCACAGTGAAGTCTGATGGAAAATACCCATGCTATTAATATGTAATTTCTTTATTTCCCATTATCAATTCTCCAGACTCACTTTGGTAATTTTTTAAAATATCTGCAGAAACGCTTACTGTCTGTTTTTATCTTTCTATCTAGCTTTCTCTCGGACTCCAATTTTTCCTTCCTTATTTGGTCATTTTTTTTAATATTCCGCCTAATCTTCCAACCAGTAACCTGTGTTTAATTCTATCTATGCACAATACCAAGTCTAATGTAGGCATTTCACTAGTTAGCTCTGGATGGCATGATATGTTAGTGGCTAGCACTGCTGCCTCACAGTGCTATGGATCGGTATTTGATTCCACCCTCGAGTGACTGGCTGGGTAGAGTTTACACATTCTCCCTGTGTCTGTGTGAATTTCCTCTAGGTGCTCTGGTTTCCTCTCTCAATCCAGAGATGTGACGTTAGGTGGATTAGCCATAGGGTATGCAGAGTTACTGGGTGCAGGGAGCTGGGATGCTCTTTGGAGGGATTCTATAATTTTGAATATATTGTACGAAACTATACTGAAACATTTTATGAAAGTAGGCTATCTTTTCCCATCTGAGTTTTTCAGTCTGTAAGCAAATTAAAATCTCCTATGATGATCATTCTGCCTTTCTGATAAGCTCCCATTATTTCTCCATTTATGTACCACCCTCGCACCGCTCCCCCCTCCCCCCCCCACCCCCACCATGTGGTCACTGTTGGGGGGGGTCTGTACACCACTTCCTTCTTGCTTTTATCATTTCGCATCCTGACCCAAACTATTTCCGCTTCCTATTTTCCTGAAGTTAGATCATCTGTCTCTATTGTACAAATACAATAATTAGCTAACAAAGCCACCTCTTCACTTTTCTTCACTCCTGTGCTTCCTGTTTCATTCAATTGTCATGTTCCCAATCTATGTCACCCTGTACCTATATTTCTATAATAACTATCAGATTATACATGTTTTATTTATATGTGTGCTCTCAGTTAATCTGTTTTGTTTCAAGGGCTACATGCATTCAGAAATGGAGCCTCTACTTTGTCCTTTTTGCAGACTCTAGCCTTGTCTGTTGACATACTCTTAGGTTTGTGATCTCTCTCCCTTCTTGTCATGGTCTGGTTACCATTTCCCATGTTAACATGTTTCTCAATCACATTGTCTCTACCCTTTGATTTATCATCTTCCCAAATTTGTTTTCTTGACCCAACTATTTGGTTTAAAATCCTCTTTATTTCCCTAGATTCACAGTGGGCTGGAGCACTGGTCCCAGCACAGAATGGCATAGATCATCCTAACAGAATGAATCCCACTTTCCCCTGTACTGATGCTGTGGCCCTATAGATAAGAACCTACTTCTCACATACCAGTGTCGGAGCCATAAATTCATTCCCCTAATTCTCTTGCAAAGTTCCTTGTTGCATTGCCAACATTGTGCAGGTGCTGGCAATGATATAGGGAACTTTATTTTTCTGAATAAAGACAATGTGAAGAGCAGAGATGGGAAAGGATTTCAAGAGCATGTGCAGCAGTACTTTTCCAACCCAATAAGAAAGGAGAAGCTGCAAGATTTGAACGTACTGATATTCTTACAGATTGTGCAAGAACAGTCGCTGAAAGATAAAGAGTGAAGGAGGAATAGTCACAACTGAATGGAAGATGAGAGTGAGTAGGGGATGGAGGGAGAGGAACATAGACAAATACAGAGTGACAGCCACTGGGGGTTGGAGAGGAAGGATTACTGAGGGTTGGAGAGGGAGGGTCACTAAGGGTTGTAGGGTGAGTGTCAGAGAGGGATAAAGGTTGAAGGTCACTGAGGGAGGAATGATGAGGATTATAGAGAATGAGAGTTATGGAGGAATAGGAGATGAGAGTGTCTGACAATAGACAATAGGTGCAGGAGTAGGCCATTCTGCCCTTCAAGCCTGCACCACCATTCAATATGATCATGGCTGATCATCCTTAATCAGTATCCTGTTCCTGCCTTATCTCCATAACCCTTGATTCCACTATCCTTGAGAGCTCTATCCAACTCTTTCTTAAATGAATCCAGAGACTGGGCCTCCACTGCCCTCAGGGGCAGAGCATTCCACATAGCCATCACTCTCTGGGTGAAGAAGTTTCTCCTCATCTCTGTCTGGTTTGGTTGGAGGCAAAATGTTACCACCGTTGAGCTAAGTTCCAATCAAAGCTGTAATGTGTTCAAACGTCTACAACTGTGCTGGTGCTGAGCTTGTCGATACGGAAGTGAGCTGTGGGGAGTGGGAACTAATGTTAATTGACTGTTTGACAGAAACGGAGAGAGGAAGCAGGATGAAATGGAATGTGACAGGCTCAGTGGCCAATGCGTGTGTTGGTCAGGAAGATCAGCAAGATGAACTGCATTGTTAGGGTTTCTGTTTGTAAAGAGGCACAATGGCCTTCCAGAGAGTACCAAGAGAGGCACAGAGGGATGTTGTGGCCTTACATAAGAGAGCTCGAGGCCTGTTATATTAGTAGAAGAGTCAGAAACCAGAGAATAAGTGATGGATGTAATGAGGAAGGGATAATCACAGCCTCGACCCGAACTCCTGGCTGCTCCTCTCTACCATTCATTATCCTTTAAATATTGGAATCATTTATGCATTTACCTTCAGTCATTCTGGGTCAGTACAAAGGTGCTTCTTACATTTAAATTCACAGAAACATCACGGTCTAATCTCTAAACCAATTAGCCAGTGAGACGAACAGACATCTTAAACTGTTAAGGAAGATTCAATTAAACATTAAAGAGATAATGAGCTAGATCATTCTGTATTGTCCCAAGTCATTGGGTGCCTGCCTGAGAATAGTTTATCTGCTTGTGCTTCTATGATACTATTTAACTAGGAGCATCTTAATCGTTCTTTCCTGTCCAGCCTCACTCAAATATGTCAGTGTGCCTATCCATCTGTCTATCTCCAATTATCTCTCTATACTTGCCAGCATGTATTTTCTCCTGCTGCCTTGTTGGCAGCTAATATAGGACAACAAACATCTGCTTTGAATTCCAAAGGAAATCTACACAGGTCGTTCTTAAAGGCTGGTTATAAGCATGCATTCTTCTCGGTTGTTTTTCACTGAGGGGAGTGAATATTAGAGATTTAAGTTCCACATACACAACTACACAACATTTTCTTGTCCCTGGGGGGAGTGAGACATAGCTCGTGAACTTTAGCATTCGTTAAGTAAATGCAGAAATAAATCATAACAGCTTAACATAGCACTGGGCTGTTTTTTGATTTTATACACAGCAACTTTGGCAACTAAAGCAAGTTGTAATGATCCACTTAGAGACTCAGTGTCACATCACTGTCACTGTTTCATAAGAAGCAAAAACTGAATGAAATCAATAACTATATCATGGGAGAGAGAGAGAGAGAGTTAAATCACAGTCAATGGGATTGTCATAAAGTCATAATGTCACAGAAGGAGGTCATTCAATCTACCAAGTGCACACTGGCTCCATGCAGAGTAATCTATTCAGCTCCATTCACCGTTCATAACATGATTTTCCAATTCCTCTCAAAATTGTTGGTTTCTCCACTTCACTGTCCTCGGAGACAGTAGGTTCGAGATCATTACTACAGACTGAGTTTATTCTCACCCCCCACTCACATCTCTTGCCCAATACCTTAAATTTACTTCCTCATATCCTTGTTAGACAGCTAATGGGCACAGTTTTTCTTTGTTCACCTAATTAATCTATGATTCTCTCGTGATCCTCAATTAATACTGCCCTCAAAGTGCTTTTCTCCAAGGAGAACAACCCTAGCTTCACAAAGCACACTTTATAACTAAACTTCCTTAGCCCTGGAATCATTCTGGTCAAACTTGTCTCGACCCTCTCAAGAACCCTCACACTCTTCTGAAATGGTGGTGAGTGAAATTGGACACAATACTCCAGATGTGGCTTAACCAGAACTTTCTAAAAATTTGACAGAATGTTGCTGCCTTTGTACCCATTTGTGTGAGTTATGAAATCCAGGTATCCATGTGCTTCGTTAACAATGCAACATATGTCCTGTCACCTTTCAAGATCTATGCACATGGACCTCCAAGTTCCCCAGTCCCTGCATAATCTTTAGAATTGTACTGGGAAATGTATATTGCCTCTCCCCCTTCCCTTCTAACAAATGTATCACTTCACAATTCTCTTTAGTAATTTCGCACTTCTCCCTATTCAAGTTCATTAGCCACTTGTCCCATTATTGCAGTTGATGTCCACTTGCAGTTGAGTAAGTAAATTTTCATTGTTCACCACTCAATGAAGTCAGGAATGTGACGGATTACTCCTCACTTGCCTGGATGAATACAGCTGCAACAACACTCAAAAGCTTAGCACCATTCAGGAAGCAGAGACTCGGTTGATTGACATCGTATTGACAAAAGTCTACTCTCCTTCACCGACACTCAGTAGTAGCAGTGTGTACCATCTACAGGATGCACTGCTGAAATTTGCCAAGCCTCCCTAGACTGTACTTTCCAAACCCATGACCACTTCCATTCAGAAGGACAGCAGACATATAGGAACACCACCGAATGCAAGTTCCCCTCCAAACAACTCACCATCTTAACTTGGATTTCACTGTCCTTTAGGCAAAATCCTGGAATTCCCTCCCTCACACCATTGTGGGTCAACCTCCAGCACATGGACTGTGGCAGCTCAAGAAAGCACCGTCTTCACAAGGGCAACTAGCAGCTGGCAATAAATACTGTCCCAGCCACTGGTGTCCACATCCGTGACTGAATTATAGAAATTATGGTATCATTTGCAAACTTTGAAATTTTATGCTATATTCAAGTCATTTATATATAACATGGCACAATGGGACTACTGCTAAGCCTTGGTAACTCAGATGATGTTCGAATCATGACTAGTTGAACATTTTGGGATGCCTTTGGTTGATTCACCATCATCAATACTTCATCTTCATCTTTTGTGGGCGGCACGGTGTCACAGTGGTTAGCACTGCTGCCTCACAGCGCCAGAGACCTGGGTTCAATTCCCGCCTCAGACGACTGACTGTGTGGAGTTTGCACATTCTCCCCGTGTCTGCGTGGGTTTCCTCCGGGTGCTCCGGTTTCCTCCCACTGTCCAAAAATGTGCATTTCAGGTGAATTGGCCATGCTAAATTGCCCGTAGTGTTAGGTAAGGGGTAAATGTAGGGGAATGGGTGGGTTGCGCTTCGGCGGGTTGGTGTGGACTTGTTGGGCCGAAGGGCCTGTTTCCACACTGTAAAGTAATCTAATCTTGGCATCAGGCTAAGTTACTGATATCATGTGGGGAGAAATGCCCACAGTCTTCAGTAGAAGATAGGCTCAGTATGTATAGTATGATTGCATATTACATATTACTCAGTTATATTACTTCTCATTGACTTGACATTCTCTTGCAAGACATCAGGTTCAATTCAACAGTAAAGTTACTACACCCATCCAAGACCATTGCACTGCTCCCTTAGAGAGAGACACAGACCTGGTTTAAGGTGAGAGTCACCGTGCCTCAGGCAAGTGGAGACGTTGTGAAGGATAGTCTTCATGGTAACCTTAGTCAGTGCAAGAATTGAACCCACACTATTCACATCACAAACCAGCCATTCAGCTAACTGAACTAACTGAGCCTTGACACCATAAGATCATCAGAAAAAGGAACAGGATAGGCTGTTCAGCCCCTCAAGTCTGCTTCACCATTCAGTAGGATCATGGCAGATCCAACATGCCTCACATCCACTCTCCTGCCCCTTCCCTATAGCCCTTGATTCCCCTACAGTTCAAGAATCTATCTCAGCATTAAAATAGACAGAAGGACTTGGCTCCCTCAGCTCTCTGTCACAAAGAGTTCCAAATATCACAACCTTCTGAGAGAAGAAATTCCTCCTCATTTCATTCTTAAATCGGCACTCCTTAATTCTGAGACTATGCTCTCTGGTCCTAGACTCTTCCACGAAGGGGAACATTGCTCAGCATTGCTCCTCAGATGCTGCCTGAGCTGCTGTGCTTTTCCAGCACCACTCTAATCTAGAATCTGAGCATTTACCTGTCAAGCCCATTGAGAATCATGTATGTTTCAATGAAATCTCTCTTTTTTTCTAAACTCCAGTGAATAGAGTCCCAGCCTGTTTAGCGTTTGCTCAAGAGACAATCCTTCCAGACCAGGGATCATCCCAGCGAACTGCCTCCTTCACCGCCACTCCCTCACCACCCGATACCTGGAGGAAGAATGCCTCATCATCTGCTTTGGGACCCTTCAACACCAGGGCATTAATGTGGACTTCACCAGTTTCCTCATTTCTCCTCCGCCCACCTTACCTCAGTTCCAAACATCCAGCTCAGCACCATCCTCATGATCTGTCCCATCTGTCCATCTTCCTTCCCACCTATCTGCTCCACCCTCCCTTCCGACCTATCACCTTCACCCCCACCTCCATCCACCTATCGCACTCTCAGCTACCCTCTCCCCAGTCCCACCACCACCCCAACCCCACCCCCCATTTATCTCTCCACCCTCGAGGCTCCCAGCTTCATTCCTGATGAAAGGCCCTTGCCCAAAACATTGATTTTCCTGTCCTCGGATGCGCCCTGACCTGCTGCGCTTTTCCAGCACCACTCTAATCTTGACTCCAATGAAATTATATCTGTCCTTAAATAAGGGGACCAAAACTGTTCACAGTACTTTGTATATGGTCTCACCAGTACCTTGTATGTTGCAGGAAGATTTCCCTGCTCTTATACTTCAATCCCTTTGAATTAAAGGCCAACATTCCTTCCCCTTCCTGATGAGCTGCTGCTCCTGTGTGCTAGCTTTCTGTGTTTCATGCAGAAGTCCCACTAAGTCCCTTTGTGTTGCAGCTTTCTGCAGTTCTTCTCCATTTAAATAGTATTCTTTTTTTTTGCTCTCCTCCAAAATGAAGAATTTCACATTTTCCAATATTGTATTCCATACTCCTGAGTGCTACAGTGGTACAATAGTTAGGGGCAGCATAGTGGTTTGTACTGCTGCCTCACAATCTCGGAGACCTGGGATCAATTCCAGCCTTGACTGACTGTGTGGAGTTTGCACATTTGCCCCTTGTCTATGTGTGTTTCTTCCCACAATCCAAAGTTAGGCAAATTGGCTATGCTTTTTTAAAAAAAAAGTTGCCAAATGATTTGCAGGATAAGTAGGTTAAAAACTCCAGGCAGTGTTATGGGTGAGAAGTTGGGTCTGAGTGAAATGCTCTTTGGAGACCAGATTTGATTGGCCAAATGGTCTCATTCTGCACTGTAAGGCTTCTACGATACCACATGTCAAGTCTTATTAAACTTATCAATATCTCTCTGGAAACTTTCAAACTTTCAACTGCCTTTCTACCTATTTTTGTGTTGTCTGCAAATTTGGCTACAAAGCATTCATTTTCTTCCTCCAAGTCATCAATATCCAGCATATTGTAAATAGTTGCAGTCCCAGCACTGATCCCACTATTCACAGGTCACCAGCCCGATAAGGAACCTATTATCACCATTTCCTGCCCATAATCCAATTCTCTATCTATTACCAATAAGCTACCTCCAACACCTTGGCTGTTATCTAATGACTTACCTTTTATGAGGTACCTTGTCAAATGCCTTCTGGAAGTCCACATGCAATGTGCCTACTGGTTACCCACCCATCTATCAACTCTGGTTGAGACTTCTTAAAAAAGTTCTAGTTATTCAATCAGACACCATCTCCCTTTCAAGAAGCTGTGCTGGCTCTGTATGATTAGATTATGATTTTCCAAATGTTTTGCTATTTCTTCCTTAATAATTGATTCCAATACTTTCTCTAAAATATATATTCGGCTAATTGGCCTCTAGTTACCTACTCTTTGCCTCCCTCCCATTTTGAATTAGTGTGCCACATTAGTAGTATTCCAATCCTCTGGCACATCCCAGAATCTAAGGATATTTGGAAAATTACAACAAATGTTTTCATTCTCTCTATAGCTACCTCTTTATAGGATCTTAGGATACAATCCATCACGGCCAGGGGACTTATCTGTCTTCAGCCCATTAACTTTTCTAATGCTATGTCTCTAGTGATTGTGATGATACTTGATTTTTCCCTTGAATTCTTTAGTATTAATGGAATGTTCAAAGTATCTTCCACTGTAAAGATTAATGCAAATCTGTTTAATTCCCCTGCTTTTTCCTTGTCTCCCAAAACCGTCTCCCAGACTTACTTTTTAAGGGGCCTGTGTTCATTTTTATCTCTCTCTCTCCATTTTTAAACATTTAAATAAGGTCTTATGGTCAGTTTTTCTATATTTCTCACTAGTCCATCCATGTAGTTTAGTTTCTCTGTCGTTATTATATTTTTAATCCTCTTTTTTTGGATTCTGAATCTATCCCAACCTTCAGTCTTCACTGAATTTTGCCTCCTTATGTTTTTTTCTTTAATACTTTCTTTAGCTTCCTTCGGTTAGCCCTGGTTGGTTTATTCCTCCCTTAGAATCTTTCCTCCGTACTGAGATGTATTTTTGCTGAAAATAACCTCCTTAAATGACCATCCACTGCTTTCTTACATTCCTGCTAATCTATCTTCCCTGTTCACTTTAGATAACGTGATCGGCATTTAATTGCAACCCCCTTTATTTCAGTTAAACACAATTGTTTGTAAACCAAGTTTTTCACACTCAAAATGAATATTAAATTCTATCATGTTATGATCACTACTTTCTAGGGGATTAACTTACTCTGAGGTCATTTATTAAACTTGTCTCATTATCTACTACCAGATCCAATACAGCCTGCTCCCTGGTTGGCTCAACAACACATTGTCAAGTGTGTGGTGCTGGAAAAGTACAGCAGGTCAGGCTGATGTCGAATATCGATTTTCCTGCTCCTCAGATGCTGCCTCACCTGCTGTGCTTTTCCAGCACCACACTCTCGACTCTAATCTCCAGCATCAGCAGTCCTCACTTTGCCTCCATGACACATTGCTCTAGGAAATTATCCCTAATGCACTCTATGAATTTGCTGTCGTAGTTGCCTTTTCCAACTTGATTCGCCCAATCTACATGAAGATTGAAATTACCCATAATTATTGCTCTACTCTTTTTACTTGCTCCTATTATTTGTTGAAGTACAGCCTACAGGGTGACAACTTTTTGGAGGTCTGTTTACTACTCCTACCTTTCCTTTGCTTGGTTTTTTTTGTCTCCCTCCAAATGGACTCAAAATCACCTGAGCTTCGATCATTTCTCATAACTGTTCTCATTTCATCTCACCTTTTATATCTCTCCTCTCTTTCTGAAAGGTCAAGCATCCCTGAATGCTAAGTTCACCATTTTGATCTCCTTGTAACCATGTTTCTATAATGGCTATGAGATCATATCCATTTAACTTGATTTGTGCCATCAATTCATCTACTTTATTCCAAATGGTTCATTAGTAAGTTACAAAGCCTTTAAAGTTTATTCTATTTTCAAATTTCCCCACACTTTTATGGCACCTTGATACAATATATAACAATCACACATCTGTCCATTCCTTTTATTTTCAGGTAACAATCAATCCCATCACTCACCTATGATCCTACTTCTCCTCTACCTTTGATTTTCCAATTTTATGCGCAACTGAATCCACCCATCCTCATTTAGTTTAAAGACCTATCTACAGCCCTAGTTATTTGATTTACCAGCACTCAGGTCCCAGCATGATTCACATAGAGTCTGTCGCAGCAGTACAGCTCCCTTTTTCCTCAGTTCTGATCCCAATGCGCGTGAATTCGAATCTGTTAATTCCACACCTATTTTTCAGCCATATGTTTACCTGTTTAAGCTTGCTCACCCAATTGGCTTGTGGCTCAGGTAGTAGTCTGAGATCAATACCTTTTTAGTTCTGCTTTTCAATTTAGCTCTTAACTGCTCATATTCCTTCAGCAGAACCTCATTCCTCTTCCTTACTGTTGGTACTTACATGGACCACAACAACTGGATCTTTCCCCTCCCATTCCAAATTCCTCCACAGCCCACATGAGATATCCTGAACCCAGGCAACACGCAGGCCAAACAGCCTTCAGGAATTTTGATTCTGGCCACAGAGAACAATGTCTATTCCCCTGACTATATCTTGTTGCATTTATCACCTTGACCCGTAGGTGGTACCAGGTAAGTGTTGATTGAGGTAGTTTGCTTCTGTCTCCATGCTCTCTCAAGCTGTAAAGATGTCACTGACCCACTCTCTCTCATGTTCTTTATGAAGTTGCTGCACCTCTCTCACCATTTCAGAAGCTCAAGTTCCTCTCTCTCTCTTTCTCTTGGTTAGTGGTTTAGGTACTGGTTACTGTATTTGTCTATCGCTCAGTTAGCCTTCATGCAAGCTATCATTCCCTATAGCCCTTGTAGTTAGTCCATTGCATTATCTGGAGGACCATTAATCTCCTCATTCTTCTCTCATAGAGGAGCTCTTCCCTGCTAGATCAGGTGGTTGCCCCATAGCATCATCTGGAGAACCATTAACCTTATGAATGTCCATCCCGGAAGACAGCTGCTATGTGAAACAAATATTTCTCTCTTGTAGAATTTCTGGATCAGGCAATCATTTTCTAATTAGAAAAGTGATGTCTTACTTGCAGCATCCTCCAGGCATTTCTTCTTCTTGAGCATGTCCAGGATCTGTGGATGTTGGACTGTGTCTCATGGAGTCTGTTACAATCCATCACCCTTGAGATGTCCATCAGGCTGAACATCCTCAGTTATCCAGTGTGATTGTTTAACCAGTAAAGCAGTTTTTTTTTTGACAATCTCTCATGTTACTGAAAGTTTGCTACTGATCCAGCACTAACTCTGTCACTGGCATTGACTGTTGTATTGTCTGAAGATGATCAGCTGAAGATTCCACAATAGGTTCAAGTGAATCACACTGCTCATTCTTGTTCTCAGTGTTCACTGCTTCTCACAGGTTCTGCTGAGTTTCAAGATGGAAGCACGATTTTCCTGACCAGACATCCTTCTATGCAAGATGAGTTATGAGATCTTTAATCTGTTTGGAGATCTCTGGGTGCCACAACACTGACTGAGTTCCAGTGTCTATGTCTCCCTAATGTATTCTTTTCAACATGTCTTCCCAACAGTGAGTACTAATCCTTTGTTGTGTTAGCAAATCATCTGAGATTTTGAAATGTTTTTGGTGCTCCAAATATGTGCTGTTGGCCAACTCCCTGGAGTTTTGGTTTGGTTGTCCTTACACATTACTGATTAATGGTAGCACAGTATTGGTTAAATTTTGATTATTGTCAAATTTGTTTGAGTCTCTACTGGCTTGCTGGCCACATTATTCTTGGCCATATAAAATGTTTTTTTTTCTATGGCAATCATAGGTATTTTTGCCAGGTTCTTCCTTCATTTTGTGTTCTGTCATGAGTCTAGCAAGCTCAAAGAAATCTTCTAGTGGTTGCTGCTTGGACTGATTGGCCAACAACAGTTTGTTTCTTGATTAGTATTTCAATAACTGCTCCCTTCTGAACGCATGGTTTGACAAGTGGGTGTTTCCAGACCAGTGTTGTTCGATACCTGTTTGCTTTGTGAATGAATGGTTTGATAAGTGTCTGTTTCAGACCAGTATCCACTTGGAAGTAGTCAAACTCCTTCTACATTCCTAAGAGTTGTCATGAGCATGTCAGGAGCTCCAAATTGAAGATTGCTGATTGCGAACAATGTAAACATTTTCAACTATCCTCCATTCCCTGTGACACAATGTAAACTGCAACACCTTTTTGCTTTTGATAGTTATTCCACCTACACCAAGTTGTTTCATCTCTCTAGGTGATGTTTCTGCTTCCTCAGCCATGGTGACTGCTCTGGTAGGATTGTGACCTCGGCACTTGCATTAAGCCTGATCCTGAAGAAGGGCTTATGCCCGAAACGTCGATTCTCCTGTTCCCTGGATGCTGCCTGACCTGCTGCGCTTTTCCAGCAACACATTTTCAGCTCTGATCTCCAGCACCTGCAGACCTCACTTTCTCCTTAGCAGGATGTCCATTGACATACACCGGTTCTGTCAAATCTGGATTGTTGGAATCATAACTTTCCCTTCTGGATGCCTTGAGATTTTTTTTTCTAATGGACAGCCTTCTACCATATTGAGCTCTTTGAGTGTGTAACCTTCTCCTTTTCCGCAGCTCTACAAGTGTCCTATTTCTGCACTTGCTATCTGATTTTGAGACAATTCTGTAACTTAAACATTGGCACCTCCATGAATCTAATCTTGTGTTGTGTTTGATTCTTCTCTGACTTTGAATATGTTGGGTAGTATTATACCTTTTCCCATTTCTTCTCAACATATTGAGCTTATTATTGGAAAGGAATTTTAAATTTGAATCATCACAATATTGATTATAACTTGCTGCTCCTGAAGCTTGTATTCTTGCATTGGTGAAGATGATTTGAAGTCCTATTACAGTATAGTGGCTCAGTGGTTAACACTGCTGCCTCACAGCACCAGAGACCTAGGTTCAGTTCCACCCTTGGGCAACTGGCATGGAGTTTGCACATTCTCCCCCATGTCTATGCAAGAATCCTCCTACAGTCCAAAGATGTGCAGGTTAGGTGGATCAGCCATGCTAAATTGCCCTTAGTTTGCAGGCTAGATGGACTAGCCATGGGAAATGCAGGATAGGGTAAGGGGCTGGGTGGGATGCTCTAATAGTTGGTGTAGACTTGATGGGCTGAATGACCTGTTTCCACATTGTTGGGATTCAATTACTGTAGAGCTTGCTAGATGTTGTGTAGCATTCCCTGTATTTGCCATTTTTTAACCATAAGACTATATTACATTTTTCAATAAAGTTTGAAACCACATTACTGGCTGTTCTGTAGTGACCTACTGCTTTCAAGCTTCATTTATAATATTCTTTCTTTTCCTGCTCACTTGGTGTTCCTACCTTTTTCAGGATTTCCCAATTTGAATGTTCAAAATGGCTGCTACCTATTCTCTCTCAGGTTTTCTTGACTTCTGCATTCTAGATGAATTTTTCCATTCTTACTGGTCAAAATGGACATTTTCCCATCTTTCACAGTCTTAAAAAAAAACAAGCACTTTGTTCTGTACAAATTTTAAACTAAAGTTAAAAGATGCAGCTTTTAAAAAGATTGTGGATTAATTAGTGTTCTGGCCTTTTTAACTCTTTAATCTTTCTCAGATTTTCTCCTTCTGTTCAACTCTTCCAAAAGATTTCTTTGAATTTGTTCATTTTCAGCTTAAGTAAATTGTAAGGCCCCCCCTGATTCTGTAAGCCTGGCCTGTTTTCTGGCCCTTTCACTGAGCTTTATGGAGAATAATGTCAATGGTGACAATGGTCATTGTAAGAGTTAAGATGCCTCTTTTTCACTCCCTTGCCTTACCTTTCTGGTCCTTGCACCGTTTTCCATAAAGTTATTCCCTTTTGCCTTAGGAATCTATAACTTTACCTCCTGAGCATCCAGTTGCTTCTTGGAGAGCTTCCTTGGCTAATTTTTCTGTATTTTCTCAGTCTGTCTGGATTTTCTCTCTTTTCTTGGCTTGCTCCAGGGCTTCTTACAAGCTTCTGAATGAAATTGTACCTTTCCAGTGCTTACCATGGTATAGTATTTACAGAGGAAGCATCGATAAAACATAGAACAATACAGCATTGGAACAAGTCTTTCAGCCCACTATTTCTGTGCCCCCCATGAATGCTCTTCTGGACTAATCCCATCTGCCTGCGCATGGTTCATATTCCTCTACTCCCTGCCTGCTCATGTATTTGACTAAATGCCTCCTAAACTTTGTGATTGTATCTTCAACCACCTCCCCTGATTCCAGGCATCAATCGCCCTCTGTCAATAGAACTTTCCTTACACATCTATTTTAAACTGCACCTTCTTCCTCCCACGTTTCACATAAAATCTATGCCCCCGAATAATTCACATTGAGACCCTTGGAAGGATGCCTCTCATTATCACCATCTCCATGCCCCTGATAATTTTATATACTTCTATCAGATTGCCCCTCAGCCTCTGAAACAATTCAAGTTTGTCGAACCTTTCCTCACAGTTAATACACCTCAATGCAGGTGCCATCTTGGATAAACCTATTTCGCACCCTCTCTAAAGCCTCCATGTCCTTAATGCAGTGCAGTGACCAGGACTGTGTACAGTATTCCAAATGTGGCCTGGCCAATGTCTTACACAGTTGCAACTTGACTCGCCAACTTTTATACTCAATGTAATGATGAAGGAAAGCATACTGTATACTTTCTTTACCACCTTATCCAATTGTGTTGCCACTTTCAGGGAGTAGTGAAATTCAACCCAAGAATCCTCTGCATAACAATGCTCCTAAGAGTCTGGTCATTTACTGTATGTTTTCCACTTGCATTTGCCCCCAAAGTGCAACAGCTCACACTTGTCCAGATTAAACTCCATCTGCCCATTTCTCTGCCCAACTTTCCAGCTGATTTTTAATCTGCTGCTTCCTTCTATATCCTTTCTTGCTATCTACATCTCTACCAATTCCCATGTCATCTGCAAACTTACTAACCAGACTATCTACGTTTTCACCTAAATCATTTATAATTTCGTCATTTAAGAAACTTTTAGGCAGGTACATGAATGAGATAGGTATGGAGGGATATGGAGCAAATGCAGGCAAATGGAACTAGTTTAGTTGTAAAAGCTGGGCAGCATGGCAACGTTGGGCCAAATGGCTTCTTTCTGTGCTGTAGACCTTTACGACTCTCTGATTCTATGTGTATTACAAACAACACAGGTCGCAGACTGATCCTTGTGGAACACTATTGCTCACAGATCTCTGGTCAGAAAAACACCCCTTCACAATGATCCCTTGTTTCCTGTAGCCAAGCCGATTTTGTGCCCAACTTGCCAACTCACCATGAATTCCATGTGATTTGATCTTTTCGACCAGCCTATCATGAAGGACCTTGTAAAAGGCTTTGCTATGGTCCAGGTAGTCAACATCCACTCCATTACAATCATCTTTGTCACTTCCTCCAAAAACTCAATCATGTTTGCGAGACAAGACCTCGCATGCATAAAGCCTTGCCAATTATCCCTAATAAGTCCATTCTTTTCCAAATGCAAGTGAATCCTGTCCATAAGAATCTTCTCCATTAATTTCCCTACCATTGATATAAATCTCACTAGTCTATCATTTCCTGGAATATCCAAGGTGCCCTTCTTGAACAAAGGAACAACATTAGCTATTCTTCAGTTTTCTGGGACCTTGCCTGTGGCTAAAGAGGATACAAAGATTTCCATTAAGACCTTAAATAATCTGCCATGTCTCCTTCAGTATTCTCGGACTTACTGTTTTCAAAATACCCAACACCATCTCCTTCTTAATATCAACCAAAGGATCAGCAAACCTCTTTCTGAACTTACTATAATCCATGCCTTTCTCTTGGTGATGGCAACGGATATGCCTTCATCCTGCCTAACTGAATGGCCTTCCCATCTCCTATCTCACCACCACCACCACCATGGGACAACTCCACTCTGGCTGTGATTCAGACAGCTATTGGAATAATCAAGAGGAAACCATTGGCATTATCTTAGCAGGAATGTATTCATTCAGTAAATTAGATCTCAAAAACAGAAACGTATTACAATCACCAGCTCCAACGGCCATGACAAACGTTCAGCAAAAAAGGAGAACGTCAATTTCAAAATAAGAATCCATCGAAAAGATTTGTGAGGTTAAATGGAATGCCTGGAACACAGTTAGGTTGATGGGGATTTATATGCTGAATTTATGGAATGTTTTGGGAACTGTAATTCCTAGCTTCATGCAATGAATGCATTGCAAAAACGAATTCCACAATTCAGTGATGCAGTGTGACTGGTTTCCATTTTTCAACAAAGA
>NC_057720.1:86193239-86193811 GCF_004010195.1 Chiloscyllium plagiosum | reverse complement strand
ATGGTGGTAAGGGTCAAGCTGGGGGCGACGTGTGGACAGCAGTGAAGAGCAGTCTGGGTGCGGTGTGTGGACTGCTGTGAGGGTCAGGCTGGGGGCCGTGTGTGGATGGCAGTGAGGGTCAGGCTGGGGGAGGTGTGTGGATGACAGTGAGGGACAGGCTGTGGGATGTGTGTAGATGTCAGTGTGGGTCAGGCTGAGGGTGGTGTGTAGTCGGCGGTGAGGGTCAGGCTGGGGGTGGTGTGTGGATAGCGGTGAAAGACAGGCTGAGGTCATTATGTGGATGGCGGTGCGGGTCAGGCTGAGGGTGGTGAGTGGATGGCGGTGAGGATCAGGCTGGGGGCGGTGTGTGGAAGGCGGCGAGGGACAGGCTTGGGGCGGTGATGGTCAGACTGAGGGTGGCGTTAAACAGCGGTAAGTGTCAGGCTGGGGGCGGTGTGGTGACAGCAGTGAGGTTCAGGGTGGGTGTGTTGTGTGGATGGCAGAGGGGGTCAGGCTGGAGGCAGTGTGTGGAGGGCGGATGATGCGCTGTACATGGAGATTGGTGGGGTGGTAGGTGAGGACCAGTGGGGTTC
>NC_057720.1:86187627-86190443 GCF_004010195.1 Chiloscyllium plagiosum | reverse complement strand
CTGCGGTGAGGCTCAGGCTGGGGGTGGTGTGTGGATGGCGGTGAGGGTCAGGTTGGGGGCGGTGAGTGGGCATCTGTGAGGGTCAGGCTGGGTGCGGTGTTTGGACTGCGGAGAGGGTCAGGCTGGTGCCGGTGTGTGGATGGCGGTGAGGGTCAGGCTGGGGGCGGTGATTGGGCAGCATTGAAGTTCAGGCTGTCGGTAGTGTGTGGATGGTGGTGAGGGTCAGGTTGTGGTCAATGAGTGGCCGGTGGTGAGGTTCAGGCTGTGGGCGGTGTGTGGACGGCAGTGCGGATCAGGCTGTGGGCACTGTGTGGACAGCAGTGAGGTTAAGGCTGTGGGTGGTGTGTGGATGGCGGTGAGGGTCAGGCTGGGGGCGACGTGTGGACAGCAGTGAGGATCAGGCTGGGGGCGGTGTGTGGACTGGGATGAGGGTCATGCTGTGGGCGGTGTGTGCATGGCGGTGAGGGTCAGGCTGGGGGCGACGTGTGAGGATGGCGGTGAGCGTCAGTCTGTGGGCAGTGTGTGGATGGCAGTGAGGTTCTGGCTTGGGGCGGTGTGTGGATGGCGCTGAGGGTCAGGCTGGGGGCAGTTTGTGGATGGCGGTGAGCGTCAGTCTGTGGGCAGTGTGTGGATGGCAGTGAGGTTCTGGCTTGGGGTGGTGTATGGATGGCGCTGAGGGTCAGGCTGTGGGCAGTGTGTGGATGGCAGTGAGGGTCAGGCAGGGGGTGGTGAGTGTGCGTCGGTGAGGGTCAGGCTTGGAGGCGGTGTGTGGATGGCAGTGAGGGACAGGCTGTGGCCGGTGTGTGGATGGCAGAGAGGCTCAGGCAGTGGGCGGTGAATGGATGGCGGCGAGGTCTAGGCTGGGGGGTGGTGAGAGGGCTTCAGTGAGGGTCAGGCTGAGGGCGCTGTGTGGATGGTGGTGAGGGTCAGGCTGATGGCAGTGTGTATTCGGCAGTGAGGGTCAGGCTGGGTGTGGTGTGTGGAAGACGATGAGAGTCAGGCTGGGTGTGGTGTGTGGACGGCAGTGAGGGACAGGCTATGGGTGGTGTTGAATGGTTGTGAGGGTCAGGCTGGGTGCAGTTTTGGACAGTGTTGGGGGACAGGCTGGGGGCAGTGTGTGGAGGGGCAGTGATGGTCATACAGTGGTGGTGTTGGACGGCAGTGAGTGCCAGACTGGGGGCGTTGTGTGCACTGCGGTGGGGGTAAGGATGGGGGTGGAATGTGAACGGCGGTGGGAGTCATGATGGAGGCGTTATGTGAATGGCAGTGGAGGTCAGGCTGGGTGCGGGGTGTGTACGACGGAGAGGATCTGGCTGGGGATGGTGTGTGGACGGCACTGAGGGTCAAGCCGGGCGCGGTATGTGATCTACGGTGAGGGTTAGGCTGAGGGTGGTGTGTGGATGGCAGGGAGGGTCAGGCTGGGGACAGTGAGTGGGCGTCGGTGGGGGTCAGGCTGGGGTTGGTGTTGGACCGCGATGAGGGTCAGGCTGTGGGCGGTGTGTGGACGGCAGTGCGGATCAGGCTGTGGGCACTGTGTTTACAGCAGTGAGGTTAAGGCTGTGTGCGGTGTGTGGATGGCAGTGAGGTTCAGGCGGGGGGCGGTAAATGGATGGCAGTGAGGGTCAGGCTGGGACAGTGTGTGGATGGCAGTGAGGGTCAGGTTGGAGGCGGTGTGTGGATGGCAGTGAGGGTCAGGCTGGGGCAGTGTCTGCACAGTGGTGAGTTTCATTCTGTGGACAGTGTGTTAATGGCGGGGAGCGTCAGGCTGGGGGCAGTTTTTGGATGGCAGTGAGGGTCAGGCAGAGGGTGGTATGTGGATGGCGGTGAGTGTCAGGCTGGGGCAGTGAGAGGATGACGGTGAGCATCAGGTTGGCGTATTGAATACCATTCTTCACCACTCAATGACATTGACTTTCATTCTGTAATATTAATTTTCCTTGCCTACTTATTTTCTTCCATGTATTAGCGCAAATGTCTAAATATTGATGATACATAACATACTACAATTATGATTTTTTTTTTTCTTCAGAAGCAAACCCGAGATAAGAAAAATAGAATTACTGAAAAGCTGAGAATTTTGAATGGCAAAATAATTCTGATCAATGAGTACAGCATGTCTGAGGTGCTTTTTGCACACCATTATTCCAACATTTTTATTCTCAGTGGTCTGATTTTAATGAATAATTAATCAACATCAGAGCAATCCTGTTTAGAAATATTGAGTTATTTAAGTTGTAAGAATTCTAACATTAATTTTCATTTCATTGTCATTCCAATAATTAGAGAGTAATTCAGTTTAGTCTTTGCAACAACATGAGATTTGCATGTTAGTTAAGTCCATTATTTCTTAGTGTTTCATATTACAATGAAAAACAGATTATTTATTCCAGTTCAACACACCCACTAAACAAACAATGACTTGCATTCCAGCACTCGCAGTAAATGCCTTATTCTTTCTTATTTGAATACGCTCAGGAATCATGACGTTAACGTTCAGACATATAAATCAAGTCATGTCTGATTTCTTTACACACCAATAATTACTGTTCATCTCTACACATTACGTAGTTACATAACAACCTGACAGTTCTCATCATTAACATGGTTGCAATGAACTTTTTGTAATCCAGATTGTAGCCAAAAAATATTTTAACATTGTTCAAATACAGTATATCCAGCTTTAAGTATGATATTATTGCACAGTACATCAACTGATGCAATCATATTGCATTGTAGTTTCCCATTCATCGAAAGCAGTTTTTTATTGTAATATTGCAGTCCCAGTTGATTTTTAGTTCAATAATGGAATACTATTG
>NC_057720.1:86181819-86187470 GCF_004010195.1 Chiloscyllium plagiosum | reverse complement strand
AGGGGCAGGCTGAGGGTGTTGTGTGGATGGCAGGGAGGGACAGGCTGGGGACAGTGAGTGGGCGTCGGTGGTGGTCAGGCTGCGGGTGGTGTTGGACCGCGATGAGGGTCAGGCTGGGGATGGTGTGTGGACGGCGGTGAGGATCAGGCTGACAATGGTGTGTGTGGATGTTGGTGAGGGTCAGGCTGGGGGCGGCTTGTGTACTGCGGTGAGTGTCAGGCTGGGGGCGGTGTGTGGATGGCATGTAGGGTCAGGCTGGGGGTGGTTAGTGGACGGCGGTGAGGGTCAAGCTGGTGGCGGTTTTTGGATGGTGGTGAGGGTCAAGCTGGGAGCGTTGTGAGGATGGCAGTGTGGTAAAGATGGGGCGGTGTGTGAACTGCGATTGGGTCAGGATGGGGGTGGTATGTGAATGGTAGTGGGGGTCAGGCTGAGGGTGGAGTGTGTACGACGGTGAGGAGCTGGCTGGCGACTGTGTGTGGTCGACACTGAGGGTCAGGATGGGGACGGTGTGTGGATGGCATTGAGGGACCATTTAGGGGCGGTGTGTGGACAGTGGTGAGGATGAGGTTGCAGGCGTTGTGTGGATGACGGTGATGGTCAAGCTGAGGGTGGTGTGTGGACGGTGGTGTGTGTCAGGCTGGGTATGATGTGTGGACGGGTGGTGAGGGTCAGGCTGTGGATGGTGTGTAAACAGCAGTGGAGGTCAGTCTGGGTGTGGTGTGTGGATGGCAGTGAGGGACAGGCTAGGGGCAGTATTGAAATGGTTGTGAGGGTCAGGCTTAGGATGGTGTGTGAACGGCGGTGGAGGTCAGTCTGGGCTCGGTGTGTGGTCTGCAGTGAGGGTCAGGCTAGGGGCAGTATTGAAATGGTTGTGAGGGTCAGGCTTAGGATGGTGTGTGAACGGCGGTGGAGGTCAGTCTGGGCTCGGTGTGTGGTCTGCAGTGAGGGTCAGGCTGGGTTTGGTGTACGGATGGCGGTGAGTGTCAAGCTGTGGGCAGTGTGTGGACGGCAGTGGGTGTCAGGCCGGTGGCGGTGAGGAGATGGTTATGAGGATCAGGCTGGGGGCAGTTGTGGATTGTGGTGAGGGTCAGGCAGATGATGGTGTGTGGATGGCGGTGAGGGTCAGGCTGGGGGAGGTGTGTGGATGACAGTGAGGGTCATGCTGGGGATGGTGTGTGGGCGGCAGTGAGGATCAGGCTGTGGCGGTGTGTGGATGGCAGTGAGGGTCAGGCTGTGGGCGGTGTGTAGACGGCAGTGAGGGTCAGGCTGGGGGTGACGTGTGGACAGCAGTGAGGATCAGGCTGGGGGCGACGTGTGGACATCAGTGAGGATCAGGCTGGGGCGGTGTGTGGACTGCGGTGAGGGTCAGGCTGGGGGCGGTGTGTGGATGATGGTGAGGGTCATGCTGGGGATGGTGTGTGGGCCGTGATGAGAATCAGGCAGTGGCGGTGTGTGGATGGCGGTGAGGGTCAGGCTGGTGTCTGTAAGTTGATGGCGGTGAGGGTCAGGTTGGGGGCAGTGAGTGGCCGGTAGTGGCCGCTAGGGTCAGGCTGGTGGTGGTATATGGACTTGGTAAGGTGCAGGTTGTGTGTGGTGTGTGGATGGCAGTGAGCGGCAGGCTGGGAGGTTGGGAGCAGTGAGAGTCAAGCTGGGGCAGTGCTGGATGGCAGTGAGGGTCAAGCTGGGAGAGTGTGTGGACGGCGGTGCAGGTCAGGCTGTGGATGGCGTGTGGACTGCGGTGAGGGTCAGGGTGGGGGCAGTGTGTGCACAGCGGTGGAGTTCAGGATTGGGGACGGTGTGTGGACAGCGGTGTGGCTCAGTCTGGGGGCCGTGTGTGGACGGTGGTGCGGGTCAGGCTGGGGGCGGTGTTGGATGGTGGTGTGGGTCAGGCTGGGGATGGTGCTGAGGGTGGTGAGGGTCAGGTTGGGGGCAGTGAGTGGCCGGTAGTGGCCGCTAGGGTCAGGCTGGTGGTGGTATATGGACTTGGTAAGGTGCGATGAGTGTGCGTTGATGTGGGTCAGGCTGGGGGCAGTGTGTGGATGGCAGTGTGTGTCAGGCTGAGGGTGGTATGTAGTCGGCGGTGACGATCAGGCTGGGGGCGGTGTGTGGACTGCGGTGAGGGTCAGGCTGGGGGCAGTGTGTGGATGACGGTGAGGATCATGCTGGGGATGGTGTGTGGGCCGTGGTGAGGATCAGATAGTGGCGGAGTGTGGATGGCAATGAGGGTCAGGCTGTGGGCGATGAGTGGGGGTTGGTGTCGGTCAGGCTGGGGTCAGTGTGGGAATGGCAGTGAGGGTCAGGCTGGGGATGGTGTGTGGATAGTGGTGAGGATCTGACTGTGGCAGTGTGTGGATGGCGGTGAATGTCAGTCAGAGGGCGGTGTGTGGATTACAGTGAGGGTCAGGTTGGGGGCAGTGAGTGGCCGGTAGTGGCCGCTAGGGTCAGGCTGGTGGTGGTATATGGACTTGGTAAGGTGCGATGAGTGTGCGTTGATGTGGGTCAGGCTGGGGGCAGTGTGTGGATGGCAGTGTGTGTCAGGCTGAGGGTGGTATGTAGTCGGCGGTGACGATCAGGCTGGGGTCGGTGTGTGGACTGCTGTGAGGGCCAGGCTGGGGGCATTGTGTGGATGACGGTAAGGATCTTGCTGGGGATGGTGTGTGGGCCGTGGTGAGGATCAGATAGTGGCGGAGTGTGGATGGCAATGAGGGTCAGGCTGTGGGCGATGAGTGGGGGTTAGTGTGGGTCAGGCTGGGGTCAGTGTGGGAATGGCAGTGAGGGTCAGCCTGGGGGCGGTGTGTGGACGGCGGTGAGGATCAGGCTGTGGGCGGTGTGTGGACTGCGGTGATTGTCAGGCAGAGGGAGTAAATGGATGGCAGTGTGGGTCAGGCAGGGAGCGGTAAGCGGATGATGGTGAGGGTCTGGCTGGCGTCGATGTGAGGATGGCGGTGTGGGTCAGGTTGGGGACGACGTGTGGACAGCAGTGAGGAGCTGGCTGGGTGCGGTGTGTGGACTGCGGTGAGGGTCAGGCTGGGGGCCGTGTGTGGATGGCAGTGAGGGTCAGGCTGGGGAGGTATGTGGATGACAGTGAGGGTCATGCTGGGGATGGTGTGTGGGCGGCAGTGAGGATCAGGTTGTGGCGGTGTGTGGATGGCAGTGAAGGTCAGGCTGTGGGAGGTGTGTAGATGGTAGTGAGGGAGAGGCTGGGGGCGATGAGGACTGCAGAGAGGTTCAGGCTGTGGGTGGTGTGTGGATGGTGGTGAAGGTCATGCTGGGTGCGGTGAGCGGATGGTGGTGAGGGTAAGTCTTTGGTCGGGGGGTCGGTATGAGGATGGCGGTGAGTTTCAGGCTGAGGGCGACGTGTGGACAGCAGTGAGGATCATTCTGGGGGCGGTGTGTGGACTTTGGTGAGGGTCAGGCTGTGGGCAGTGTGCGGATGGCGGTAAGGGTCAGGCTGGGGGCGGTGTGTGGACTGCGGTAAGGGTCAGGCTGGGGGCAGTGTGTGGATGGCAGTGTGTGTCAGGCTGAGGGTGGTATGTAGTCGGCGGTGACGATCAGGCTGGGGGCGGTGTGTGGACTGCGGTGAGGGTCAGGCTGGGGGCAGTGTGTGGATGGCAGTGTGTGTCAGGCTGAGGGTGGTATGTAGTCGGCGGTGACGATCAGGCTGGGGGCGGTGTGTGGGTGTTGATGTGGGTCAGGCTGGGGGCAGTGTGTGGATGGCAGTGTGTGTCAGGCTGAGGGTGGTATGTAGTCGGCGGTGACGATCAGGCTGGGGGCGGTGTGTGGACTGCGGTGAGGGTCAGGCTGGGGGCAGTGTGTGGATGACGGTGAGGATCATGCTGGGGATGGTGTGTGGGCCGTGGTGATGATCAGATAGTGGCGGAGTCTGGATGGCAGTGAGGGTCAGGCTGTGGGCGATGAGTGGGGGTTGGTGTGGGTCAGGATGGGGTCAGTGTGGGAATGGCAGTGAGGGTCAGCCTGGGGGTGGTGTGTGGACGGCGGTGAGGATCAGGCTGTGGGCGGTGTGTGGACTGCGGTGATGGTCAGGCAGGGGGCAGTGAGTGGGCATCAGTGAGGGTCAGGCTGGGGGAGGTGTGTGGATGGCGGAGAGGGTCAGGCTGGTGACAGTGTGTGGATGGTGGTGAGGATCAGACTGTGGCAGTGTGTGGATGGCAGTGAATGTCAGGCTGGGGGCGGTGTATGGATGACAGTGATGGTCAAGCTGGGGCGGTGAATGGGCATTGGCATGGGTCAGGCTGGGGGCAGTGTGTGGTTGGTGATGAGGGTCAGGCAGAGGTTGGTGAGTGGTCGGCGGTGAGGATCAGGCTGGGGCGGTGTGTGGACTTCAGTGAGGGTCAGGCTGAGGTAGATAAATGGATGGCGGTGTGGGTCAGGCTGGGAATGGTAAGCGGATGGTGGTGAGGCTTAGGCTGGGGTCGATGTGAGGATGGCGGTGAGTGTCAGGCTGGAGGCGACATTTGGACAGCAGTGAGTATCAGGCTGTGGGCGGTGTGTGGACTGCAGAGAGGTTCAGGCTGTGGGTGGTGTGTGGATGGTGGTGAAGGTCATGCTGGGTGCGGTGAGCGGATGGTGGTGAGGGTAAGTCTTTGGTCGGGGGGTCGGTATGAGGATGGCGGTGAGTTTCAGGCTGAGGGCGACGTGTGGACAGCAGTGAGGATCATTCTGGGGGCGGTGTGTGGACTTTGGTGAGGGTCAGGCTGTGGGCAGTGTGCGGATGGCGGTAAGGGTCAGGCTGGGGGCGGTGTGTGGACTGCGGTAAGGGTCAGGCTGGGGGCAGTGTGTGGATGGCGGTGAGGGTCAGGCTGGGGCCAGTGTCTGGACAGCGTTGACGTTCAGGCTGCGGGCGGTGTGTTAATAGTGGGGAGGGTCAGGCTGGGGGCAGTGTGAGGATGGCAGTGGGTGTCAGGCTGGGTGTGGTATTGGGCAGCAGTGAAGTTCAGGCTGTGGGCAGTGTGTGGATGGCGGTGAGGGTCAGGCTGGGTGCAGTAAATGGATGGCGGTTAGGGTCAGGTTGTGGGCAATGAGTGGTCAGTGGTGAGGTTCAGGCTGTGCGCAGTGTGTGGATAGCGGTGAGGATCAGGCTGCGGGCAGTGTGTGGACAGCAGTGAGGTTAAGGCTGTTGGTCGTGTGTGGATGGTGGTGAGGGTCAGGCTGGGGGCGATAAATGCATGGCAGTGAGGGTCAGGCTGGGGTAGTGTGTGGACGGCAGTGAGGGTCAGGCTGGTGGCGGTGTGTGGATGGTGGTGAAAGTCAGGCTGGGGGCAGTGTCTGCACAGTGGTGAGGTTCAGGCTGGGGTAGTGTGTGGATGGCAGTGAGGGTCAGGCTGTGGGAGGTCTGTGGATGTCGGTGAGGGTCAGGCTGAGGGCTGTAAGTGGATGGTGGTGAGGGTCATTTTGGGGGTGGTGAGTGGGCGGTGGTGAGGTTCAGTCTGGTGGCAGTGTTTGGATGGTGGTGAGAGTTAGGCTGGGGGCAGTGTGTGTACGGCGGTGAGTGTCAGACTGGGGGCGGTGTGTTGACGTTGGTGAGAGTCAGGCTGGGGACAGTGTGTGGATGGCTCTGAGGATCAGGCTGGCGGCTAATAGTGGAAGACGGTGAGGGTCAGGGTGGGGGCTATTAGTAGATGGCGGTGAGG
>NC_057720.1:86171844-86181297 GCF_004010195.1 Chiloscyllium plagiosum | reverse complement strand
GTCAGACTGGGGTTGGGGTGTGGACGGTGGTGAGGATCTGGCTGGGGACGGTGTGTGGACAGCGCTGAGGGTCAGGATGGGGGTGGTGTGTGCACTACGGAGAGGGTAAGGCTGATGGCAGTGTGTGGACAGCGGAGAGGATCTGGCTGGCGACGGTGTGTGGACGGCATTGAGGGTTAGGCTGGGGATGGTGCGTGGACGTCAGTGAGGGTCGGCTGGGGGCAATATGTGGACGGCGGTGAGGGTCAGACTGGGGTTGGGATTTGGACAGTGGTGAGGATCTGGCTGGGGACGGTGTGTGGACCGCGCTGAGGGTCAGGATGGGGGTGGTGTGTGCACTACGGAGAGGGTCAGGCTGATGGCAGTGTGTGGACAGCGGTGAGGATCTGGCTGGCGACGGTGTGTGGCCGGCGGTGAGGGTTAGGCTGGGGATGGTGCGTGGACATCGGTGAGGGTCAGTCTGGGGGCAATATGTGGACGGCAGTGAGGGTCAGGCTGGGGGCGCTGTGGGGACGGCAGTGAGGGTCAGGCTGGGGCCGGTGAGTGGATGGCAGTGAGGATCAAGTTGGCGACGGTGTGTGGACGGTAGTGAGGGTCAGGCTGGGAGTGGTGAGTGGATGGCGAAGAGGGTCAAGCTGGGGGCAGTATGTGCATGGCGTTGGGGGTCATGATGAGGGTGGTGTGGGAATGGCGGTGCGGGTCAGGATTGGGACGGTGTGAGGACAGTGATGAGGGTCAGGCTGGGGCGGTGTGGTGACAGTGATGAGGGTCAGGCTCGGGCTGGTGTGAGGATGGTGGTGAGGGTCAGGCTGGGGCAGTTAGAGGATGGCGGAGAGGGTCAAGCTGGGTTCAGTATATGCACGGCGGTGGGGGTCAGGATGGGGCGGTTTGTGAATGGTGGTGAGGTTCAGACTGGGGATGGTGTGTGAACGGCGGTGGGGGTCAATCTGTGTGCGGTGTGTGGACGGCGGTGAAGGTCAGGCTGCGTGTGGTGTGTGGACGGTGGTAAGGGTCAGGCTGGCGATGGTGTGTGAACAGCAGTGGGGGTCAGTCTGTGGGCGGTGTGTTGAAAGGCGGTGAGAGTCAGGCTGGGTGTGGTGTGTGGATGGCAGTGAGGGACAGGTTAGGGTCATTATTTAATAGTTGTGAGGGTCAGGCTGGATGCAGATTTGGACGATGATGAGTGTCAGGCTGGGGCGGTGTGGGGACGGTGATGAGGGTCATGCTCGGGCTGGTGTGTGGATGGCGGTGAAGGTCAGGCTGGGGGCGTTGGGTGGACGATGGAGAGGGTCAAGCTGGGGGCAGTATGTGCATGGCAGTGGTGACAGGATGGGGGCGGTGAGTGAATGGTGGTGAGTGTCAAGCTGGCGAAGGTGTTTGGACAGCAGCGAGGGTCAGGTTGTGGGCGGTGAGTGGATGGCAGTGAGGGTCAGGCTGGGGGTGGTGTGTGGATAGCAGTGAGGGTCAGGCTGGGGGCAGTGAGTGGGCGTTGGTGAGGGTCAGACTGGGGGTGGTGATTGGGTGTCGGTGAGGGTCAGGCTGGGGAGGGTGTGTGGACGGCAGTGAGGATCAGGCTGGTGAAGATGTGTGGATGGTGGTGAGGATCAGGCTGGCGGCGGTGTGTGAATGGCGGTGATGGGGAGGCTGGGGCGGTGTGTGTACTGTGGTGAGGGTCAGGCTGGGGGCGCTGACTGGACTGCGGTGAGGGTCAGGTTGTGGGCGGTATGTGGATGGCAGTGAGGGTCAGGTAGGGGCGGGCTCTGGACTGCGGTGAGGGTCAGGTGGGGGCAGTGTGTGTGCGGCGGTGAGGGTCAGTCTGGCGACACTGTGTGGACGGCGGTGATGATCAGACTGGGGGCAGAGTATGGATGTTGATGAGGGTCAGACTTGAACTGTGTGTGGGCAGCGTTGAATGTCAGGTTGGGGGCGGTGTGTGGATGGCACTGATTGTCAGGCTGGGGGCAGTGTGGATGGTGATGAGGGTCAGACTGGAGCTGTGTGTGTGCAGCGTTGATTGTCAGGTTGGGGGAGGTGTGTGGGCGGCGTGAGGGTCAGGCTGGGGGCTGTTGGTGGCGGTGTGTGGATGGCAGTGAGGGTCAGGCTGGGGGCAGTGTGGATGGTGATGAGTGTCAGATTGGAGCTGTGTGTGTGCAGCATTGATTGTCAGGTTGGGGGAGGTGTGTGGACGGCGTGAGGGTCAGGCTAGGGGCTGTAAGTGGATGGTGGTGATGGTCAGGTTGGGGGCGGTGAGAGGCTGGCGGTGAGGTTCAGGCTGGTGGCGGTGTGTGGACGGTGGTGAGGTTTAGGCTTGGGGCAGCATGTGGATGGTGGTAAGGTTCAGACTGTGGGGGGGTGTGGATGGCGGTGCGGGTCAGGCCGGGTGCGGTAAGTGAATGGTGCTGAGGCTCAGGTTGGTGGCGGTGTGAAGATGGCGGTAAGGGTCAGGCTGGGGGCGATGTGTGGACTGCAGTGAGGGTCAGTCTGCAGGTGGTGTGCGGATGGCTGTGAGGGTCGGGCTGGGGTGGTATGTGGGCATCAGTGAGCGTCAGGCTGGGAGCGGTGAATGGATGGCGGTGAGTGTCAAGCTGGTGAAGGTGTGTTAATGGCGGTGATGGGGAGGCTGGGGGCGGTGTGTGTACTGTGGTGAGGGTCAGGCTGGGGGTGCTGACTGGACTGCGGTGATGGTCAGGCTGTGGTGGTATGTGGATGGCAGTGAGGGTCAGGTAGGGGCGGGCTGTGGACTGCGGTGAGGGTCAGGTGGGGGCAGTGTTTGGGTGGCGCTGAGGGTCAGTGTGGCAACGCTGTGTGGACGGCGGAGATGGTCAGTCTGTGGGCAGTGTGTGGATGGTGATGAGGGTCAGGCTTCAACTGTGTGTGGGCAGCGTTGAATGTCAGGTTGGGGGCGGTGTGTGGATGGCAGTGAGGGTCAGGCTGGGGGCGGTGAGAGGGCTTCAGTGAGGGTTAGGCTGAGGGCGTTGTTTGGATGGTGCTGAGTGTCCTGCTGGGGTAATGTGTGGACGGCAATGTGGGTCAGGCTGGGGGCGGTGTTTGGATGGCGGTCAGGGTCATGCTGGGGGCAGTGCCTGCACAGCGGTGAGGTTCAGTCTGTGGACGGTAAGTTAATGGTGGGGACGGTCAGGCTGGGGGCAGTTTTTGGATGGCAGTGAAGGTCAGGTAGAGGGCGGTATGTGGATGACGGGAAGTGTCAGGCTGGGTGCGGTGAGAGGATGACAGTGAGGATCAGGCTGGCGACGGTGTTTGGATGCCAAGGACGGTCAGGCTGGGGGTGGTGTTTGGATGGCGGTGAGGGTCAGGCTGGGGGCTGTAAGTGGATGGCGGTGAGGGTCATATTGGGATCGGTGAGTGGGCGGTGGTGAGGTTCAGTGTGGTTGCGGTTTGTGAATGGTGGTGAGGGTCAGGCTGGGGATGGTGTGTGAACAGCAGTGGGGGTCAGTCTGGGCGTGGTGTGTGGACAGTGGTGAGGGTCAGGCTGGTGATGGTGTGTGAACGGCGTTGGGGATCAGTCTGGGGGCGATCTGTGGACGTCGGTGAGAGTCACGCTGGGTGTGGTGTGTGGATAGCAATGAGGGATAGGCTAGAGGTGTTTTTGAATGTTTTTGAGGGTCAGGCTAGATGCAGGTTTGGACGGTGTTGTGTGTCAGGCTAGAGGCAGTTGTGGATTGCGGAGAGTGTCAGGCTGGGGGCGGTGTGTGCATGGCGGTGAGGGTCAGGCTGGGGGAGGGGTGTGGATGGCGGTGAGGGTCAGGCTAGGGAGAGTGTTGTGACAGCAGTGAGGATCAGACTGTTGACCGTGTGTGGACAGCGGTGAGGGTCAGGCTGGGGGCTGTGTGTGGACAGCGCTGAGGGTCAGGATGGGGCTGGTGTGTGCACTACGGAGAGGGTAAGGCTGATGGCAGTGTGTGGACAGCGGAGAGGATCTGGCTCAGGCTGGGGGCGCTGACTGGACTGCGGTGAGGGTCAGGCTGTGGGCGATATGTGGATGGAAGTGAGGGTCAGGTAGGGGCGGGCTGTGGACTGCGGTGAGGGTCAGGTGGGGGCAGTGTTTGGGTGGCGCTGAGGGTCAGTGTGGCAACGCTGTGTGGACGGCGGAGATGGTCAGTCTGTGGGCAGTGTGTGGATGGTGATGAGGGTCAGGCTTAAATTGTGTGTGGGCAGCGTTGATTATCAGGTTGTGGGCGGTGTGTGGACGGAAGTGAGGGTCACGCTGGCAGCAGTGTGTGAATGGCAGTGAGGGCCAGGCTTGTCATGGTGTAAGACGGCAGTGAGGGTCAAGCTACCAGCACTGTGTGGATGGTGGTGAGGGTCAAGTTGGGGGCGGTGTGAAGATGGTGGTAAGGGTCAGGCTGGGGGCGCTGACTGGACTGCGGTGAGGGTCAGGCTGTGGGCGATATGTGGATGGAAGTGAGGGTCAGGTAGGGGCGGGCTGTGGACTGCGGTGAGGGTCAGGTGGGGGCAGTGTTTGGGTGGCGCTGAGGGTCAGTGTGGCAACGCTGTGTGGACGGCGGAGATGGTCAGTCTGTGGGCAGTGTGTGGATGGTGATGAGGGTCAGGCTTAAATTGTGTGTGGGCAGCGTTGATTATCAGGTTGTGGGCGGTGTGTGGACGGAAGTGAGGGTCACGCTGGCAGCAGTGTGTGAATGGCAGTGAGGGCCAGGCTTGTCATGGTGTAAGACGGCAGTGAGGGTCAAGCTACCAGCACTGTGTGGATGGTGGTGAGGGTCAAGTTGGGGGCGGTGTGAAGATGGTGGTAAGGGTCAGGCTGGGGGCGCTGACTGGACTGCGGTGAGGGTCAGGCTGTGGGCGATATGTGGATGGAAGTGAGGGTCAGGTAGGGGCGGGCTGTGGACTGCGGTGAGGGTCAGGTGGGGGCAGTGTTTGGGTGGCGCTGAGGGTCAGTGTGGCAACGCTGTGTGGACGGCGGAGATGGTCAGTCTGTGGGCAGTGTGTGGATGGTGATGAGGGTCAGGCTTAAATTGTGTGTGGGCAGCGTTGATTATCAGGTTGTGAGCGGTGTGTGGACGGAAGTGAGGGTCACGCTGGCAGCAGTGTGTGAATGGCAGTGAGGGCCAGGCTTGTCATGGTGTAAGACGGCAGTGAGGGTCAAGCTACCAGCACTGTGTGGATGGTGGTGAGGGTCAAGTTGGGGGCGGTGTGAAGATGGTGGTAAGGGTCAGGCTGGGGGCGCTGACTGGACTGCGGTGAGGGTCAGGCTGTGGGCGATATGTGGATGGAAGTGAGGGTCAGGTAGGGGCGGGCTGTGGACTGCGGTGAGGGTCAGGTCGGGGCAGTGTGTGGGCAGCGGTGAGGATCAGTCTGGCGACACTGTGTGGACGGCGGTGATGGTCAGGCTGGGGGCAGTGTGTGGATGGTGATGAGGGTCAGGCTTGAACTGTGTGTGGGCAGCGTTGAATGTCAGGTTGGGGGCGGTGTGTGGATGGCAGTGAGGGTCAGGCTGGGGGCAGTGTGTGGATAGTGATGAGGGTCAGACTGGAGCTGTGTGTGTGCAGCGTTGATTGTGAGGTTGGCGGAGGTGTGTGGACGGCGTGAGGGTCAGGCTAGGGGCTGTAAGTGGATGGCGGTGATGGTCAGGTTGGGGGCGGTGAGTGGGCAGTAGTGAGGTTCAGGCTGGTGGCGGTGTGTGGACGGTGGTGAGGTTTAGGCTGGGCCAGCATGTGGATGGTGGTGATGTTCTGACTGTGGGGCGTGTGTAGATGGCGGTGCAGGTCAGGCTGGGCACGGTAAGTGAATGGTGGTGAGGCTCAGGTTGGTTGCGATGTGAGGATGGTGGTGAGGGTCAGGCTGGGGGCGACGTGTGGACAGCAGTGAGGATCAGGCTGGGTGCGGTGTGTGGACTGCAGTGAGTCTCAGGCTGGGGGCGGTGTGTGGATCGCAGTGAGGGTCAGGCTGGGGGAGGTGTGTGGATGACAGTGAGGGTCATGCTGGAGATGGTGTGTGGGCAGTAGTGAGGATCAGGCTGTGGCGGTGTGTGGATGGCAGCGAGGGTCAGGCTGTGGGCGGTGTGTAGACGGCTGTGAGGGTCAGGCTGGGGGCGATGAGTAGGCGTTGGTGTGGGTCAGACTGGGGGCAGTGTGTGGATGGCAATGAGGGTCAGGCTGAGGGTAGTGTGTAGTCGGCGGTGAGGGTCAGGTTGGGTGTGGTGTGTGAATGGCGGTGAAGGACAAGCTGAGGGCATTATGTGGATGGCGGTGAGAGTCGGGATGGCGACGGTGTGTCAACGGCGAGGATGTTCAGGCTCGGAGAGGTGTGTGGATGGTGGTGAGGGTCAGGCTGGGGGCTGTAAGTTGATGGCGGTGAGGGTCAGGTTGGGGGCTGTGAGTGGCTGGTAGTGAGATTCAATCTGGGGGCGATGTGTGGACGCGGTAAGGTTCAGGCTGTTGGTGGTGTATGAATGGCAGTGAGGGGCAGGCTGGGCGCTGTAAGTGGATGGTGATGAGAGTCTGGCTGGTGGCGGTGTGAAGATGGTGGTGTGGGTCAGGCTGGGGTCGACGTGTGGACAGCAGTGAGGATCAGGCTGGTGGCGGTGTGTGGACTGCGGTGAGGGTCAGGCTGGGGGCGGTGTGTGGATGACGGTGAGGGTCATGCTGGGGATGGTGTGTGGGCCGTGGTGTGGATTGGGCAGTGGCGGTGTGTGGTTGGGAGTGAGGGTCAGGCTGTAGGTGGTAAGTGGGTGTTGGTGTGGGTCAGGCTGGCGCCAGTGTGGTAATGGCATTGAGGCTCACGGCTGAGAATGGTGTGTGGATGGTGGTGAGGATCAGGCTGGGTCAGTGTGTGGCCGTCGGTGAGGATCAGGCAGGGAGCAGTGAGTGGGCATCGGTGAGGGTCAGGCTGGGGGTGGTGTGTGGATGGCTGTGAGGGTCAGTCTGGGGAAGGTGTGTGGATAGTGGTGGGGATCAGACTGTGGCAGTGTGTGCATGACGGTGAAGGTCAGACTGGGGGTAGTGTGTGGATGGAGATGAGGGTCAGGCAGAGGTTGGTGTGTGGTCTGCGGTGAGGATCAGGCTGGGGCAGTGTGTGGACTGCGGTGAGGGTCAGGCTGAGGGAGGTAAATGGATGGCGGCGAGGGTCAGGCTGGGAGCGGTAAGTGGATGGTGGTGAAGGTCAGGCTGGGGGCGACGTGTGGACAGCAGTGAGGATCAGGCTGGGGGCAGTGTGTGGACTGCGGTGAGGTTCAGGCTGTGGGTGGGGTGTGGATGGCGGTGAGGGTCAGGCTGGTAGTTGTAAGCGGATAGTGGTGAGGGTAAGGCTGGGGTCAGGGGGTAGGTATGAGGGTGGCGGTGAGGTTCAGACTGAGGTCGACGTGTGGACAGCAGTGAGGGTCAGGTTGGGTGCGGGTGTGTGGACTGCGGGGACAGTGAGGCTGGGGGCGGTGAGTGGGCATCGGTGAGGGTCTGGCTGGGTGCTGTGTGTGGACTGCGGAGATGGTCAGACTGCTGCCGGTGTGTGGACGGTGGTGAGGGTCAGGCTGGTGCCAGTGTCTGGACAGCAGTGAAGTTCGGGCGGTGTGTCAATAGTGGGGAGGGTGAGGCTCGGTGCAATTATTGGGCAGCAGTGAAGTTCAGGCTGTGGGTAGTCTGTGGATGGCGGTGAGGGTCAGGCTGGAGGCTGTAAGTGGATGGCGGTGAGGGTCAGGTCGGGGGCAATGAGTGGCCGGTGTTGAGGTTCAGGCTGTGGGTGGTGTGTGGAAGGCGGTGAGGATCAGGCTGTGGGCAGTGTGTGGACAGCAATGAGGTTAAGGTTGTGGGTGGTGTGTCGATGGCGGTAAGGGTCATGCTGGGGGTGAAAAATAGATGGGGGTGAGGATCAGGCCGGGGTTATGGATAGAAGGCAGTGAGGGTCAGGCTGTGGGCGGTGTGTGGATGGCAGTGAGGGTCAGGCTAGGGTCGGTGTATGGACAGCGGTGATGTTCACACTATGTGCGGTGTGTGGATGGCAGTGAGGGTCAGGCTGGGGGCGGTAAATGGATGGCGGTGAGGGTCAGGCTGGGGCAGTGTGTAGACGGCAGTGAGGGTCAGGCTGGGGGCGGTGTGTGCATGGCAGTGAGGGTCAGGCTGGGGCAGTGAGAGGATGACGGTGAGGATCAGGCTGGCGACGGTGTGTGGATGGCGGTGAGGGTCAGGTTGGGGGCTGTAAGTGGATGGCGTTGAGGGATGTTTTGGGGCGGTGAGTCGGCGGTGGTGAGGTTCAGTCTTGTGACAGCGTTTGGATGGTGGTGAGGGTCAGGCTTGGGGCAGTGTGTGTACGGCGGTGAGGTTCAGGCTGTGGATGGTGTGTGGATAGCGGTGAGGGCCAGACTGGGGGCGGTAATTGGATGGTGGTGAGGGTCAGTCTTGGGGGGTGGTGTGTGGATGGCGGTGAGGGTCAGGCTGGGGGCGACGTGTGGACTGCAGTGAGGATCAGGTTTGGGGCGGTGTGTGGACTGTGATGAAGGTCATGCTGTGGGCAGTGTGTGGATGGCGGTGAGGGTCAGGCTGGGGGCGGTATGAGGATAGCGGTGAGGGTCAGGCTGTAGGCAGTGTTTGGATCGCAGTGAGGGTCATGCTTGGAGTGGTGTGTGGATGGCAGTGAGGATCAGGCTGAGGGCAGTGTGTGGATGGCAGTGAGGGTCAGGCTGGAGGTGATGAGTGTGCGTCGGTGAGGTTCAGGATTGGGGGCGGTGTGTGGATGGCAGTGAGGGCCAGGTTGTCGCCGATGTGTGGATGGCAGTGAGGGTCATGCAATGTGCGGTATATGGATGGTGGCGTGGTCCAGGCTGGGGGCGGTGAGAGTGCTTCAGTGAGGGTCAGGCTGAGGGTGCTCTGTGGATGGTGGTGAGGGTCAGGCTGATGGCAGTGTGAGTTCGGCAGTGAGGGTCAGTCTGGGGACGGTCTGTGGACGGCGGTGGGGTCAGTCTGGGTGCGGTGTATGGACGACCATGAGAGTAAGGCTGGGTGTGGTGTGTGGACTGCAGTGAGGGACAGGCTAGGGGTGGTATAGAATGGTTATGAGGGTCAGGCAGGGTGCAGTTTTGGACGGTGTTGCGGGACAGGCTGGGGGCAATGTGTGGAGGTGCAGTGATGGTCATGCAGTGGTGGTGTTGGACAGCGGTGAGTGCCAGGCTGGGGGCGTTGTGTGCGCGGCGGTGGGGGTAAGGATGGGGGTGGAATGTGAATGGCGCTGGGAGTCAGGATGGAGGCGGTATGTGAATGGCAGTGGAGGTCAGGCTGGGTATGGGGTGTGTACGGCGGTGAGGATCTGGCTTGGGACGGTGTGTGGACGGCGCTAAGGGTCAAGCTGGGGGTGGTATGCACACTACGGTGAGGGTCAGGCTGAGGGCGGTGTGTGGATGGCTGGGAGGGTCAGGCTGGGGGCAGTGAGTGGGCGTCGGTGGGGGTCAGGCTGGGTGTGGTGTTGGACCGCGATGAGGGTCAGGTT
>NC_057720.1:86170803-86171344 GCF_004010195.1 Chiloscyllium plagiosum | reverse complement strand
CAAGTTACACTATGATTCTTCTCTCCCCGGTCTCCCCCTTGTGCACACAGCTGTAGAAATCACTGTCAGCACTTTGAAAATGCTAGCTGCTTTGTTTTGCTGCTTGTGAGAAACAAAGCTCACACACTTCAATAATTGCAGTCTGAGCCAAAATCTGAATCAGTAGTGTTCTTTATTTTACTCTTGCAAGAGGGTGTGATGTTGTCCAGTGTCTATAAGGCAGGGGACATACACACCCCAAATTCAATTAATACACAACATTTATATAATTTGGTTTCTTTTGTTTTTCATTACTCCTCCCCTGTTTACACCTTCCACTTCCCTAAGACCGGCACCCATTACTCCTGTTTATCTCTTGCCTTATCCGGCCTTGTCTGTGACAAAATGCTTATTCTGGCCTCACAAGGCCGTTTGACCTCATCCCGCTGTAGGTCATTGTTAGGCATATTCTTTCTTCACCATTATCTACTCCCTCCATCTGTGCCTTTCCCGAGGCCGTTCTGATCCCTATGACCCTTTTAATTGGGGTTTGTTCCTGTGT
>NC_057720.1:86167274-86170722 GCF_004010195.1 Chiloscyllium plagiosum | reverse complement strand
GTATCTAGCTTAACTTCCTCCCCTCACAGCATCTTATCTATTCGCCTGTAATATCTACCATTGTTTTGCTGTCACGTTTCATTCTGGCATACAATTTTAGCTAATACAAAAACAATTATGTATTTTCTCCACATAGTTTCCATTCTTGTTGACTCAGCTCTTGGCTAAAACAATTACACACCGGTGTGAGTTCATTTACTTTGTATAAGTAAATGGAATTGCAAAAGTAACACTCTTTTTCCTACATCCCACACTGCTCCTGCAATGCCCCCTCCCAAAACTGATCATTTCTCCACCCCCTTCTAACAGGGTAGAACCGTTTCTAATCACCTCCCCCTCCCACCCCAAGAACACCCTTCTTTACAATAGCAATATTCAAGAGGCATCTTGACAGATACACAAATAGGCAGAGGATAGAGGGATGTGGACTGAGTGGAGGCAATTAGTTTTTAGTTTAGAAAGACTTCATGTATGTTGCCATAGTCTTGGTGGGCCAAAGGGCCTTTGCTTGAGCTGTACTGCACTTTGTTCTTTCAGTTTTGTTAAATGAGTGAGCCAGGCAGAAGTGGAAGTAAAACACAAGCTTACTGCCAGAAAAATAAAACTAGAGCTTAATGAAAGCTGAGGACCACTGTGTTGTCAGTTGGCTCATATCTCGATCTTTCCTATTACATATTTGATTTAATTATATTCTGACGCACACAGCGCAGGATTGTATTTTGAAGATAACCTGCAAAATGAAAATTGAGAAGCAGGTCATTCAGTTCAGTGTGTGTGTGCGCGCCAGTTCTCTGCCTGAGCAATTCACAAGTCAAGCCATTGTCCTGCTCCCTGTCTCCTCATAGAACATAGAACATAGAACAGTACAGCACAGGAATGGACCCTACAATGTTGTGCCAAACATGACACCAAATTAAACTAATCCTTTCTGCCTGCCCTTGGTCCACATCCCTCCATTCCTTGCACATTTATGTGCTTATCTATAATTCCCCTAAACACCCCCATTGTATCTGCATCCAGCACTACCCCTGACAGCGTATTCCAGACTCCTATCACTCTCTGTGTAAAAACACTTGCCCCTCGTATCTCCTTTGAACTTTCCCCTTTTCACCTTAAATGCATGACCCCTTATATTAGACGGTTCAACTCTGGAAAAAAGGTTCTGACCTCTGCATCTCATAATTTTAAGGACTTCCAGAAAGTCTCCCCTCAGCCTCCACTGCTCCAGAGAAAACAACCTTGGACTGTCCAGCCTCTCTTTGTTGCTCATGCCCTCTAATCCAGGGAGGGTAAACCTCTTCTGCATCTCTCCAAAGCCTCCACATCCTTTCTGTAATGTGGTGACCAGAATTGAATGCAGTACTCTATGTGTGGCCTAACCAAAGACTTACA
Organism: Chiloscyllium plagiosum; assembly: GCF_004010195.1. Lineage (NCBI taxonomy): Eukaryota > Metazoa > Chordata > Chondrichthyes > Orectolobiformes > Hemiscylliidae > Chiloscyllium > Chiloscyllium plagiosum. The sequence goes on along the minus strand of NC_057720.1, from coordinate 86,169,330 downwards.
AAGCCATAACATGACATCTTTGTAACCCTCTATCTCCCTCCATCACATGTTTATCCAATCTTATTTGAAAAGCTGCAAAGATCTCAGCCTTAGTTAAATTCTGCACCAGAGGTGATCCATGTTTCAATGTCTCTTCCATTGAAGTGGTTTTAACTGGAGGATCATTTATATCTCCCCAAATCAAAAAGGAGGTCATGGTTTCCAGCCTCCAGATGTCCCACATCCCTTAACTGTTGATAAGTTACTGTTGAAGTGCGTTTATTGTCCTCCTCTAAAGGAAATATAACAACCAATTTTCAAGGATGCCACAAGCACCACTGATGAGTGAATGTAACTGATGTTAACAGGCTGAATTTTGCCAGGACATGACAATACAGCTCTACCATTGAATTTTTCAAAGCAAGCCGAACAACAAATTATGCTTGAAAGCAAAATAATGTCCCTCCCCTAATTTGCTCCCTAAAAACATTCATTATTTCAAAAACTCTAATTTCTAAAACGAACGATACTATTGACTTTTCAATAGCTTTTCCTACTTGCATAAACATTTGCAGGGAATCAACATACTTGAAATCAGAGTGGTATGAAGCTGTACAATATACAGGGGTGACCCCCGTATCCACGGGTCCGGTTTCCGCTGTTTCAGTTACTGCAGCCTGAACATATAATAGGGAACATTCCAGAACCAGAGACCAGGGGGCTGCTGGGAAGGTATGATTCCCATTTAAATGAATGGGTTCACACCGACCTGTGGTTTCAAGCTTCCACCGGAGGTTTTGGAGCGTATCCCCGGCGGGAGACTACTGTACTGTCATTTTATAAATTTAAACTTTAAAACAGGTAGATGGAGTAGGAGTTCATTTCTGCAAATTAAGTTTTTTTAAAGGGTCTTAAGATTTTAATGATTTTTTTTGTTTTTTTTTTATTCATAAAAAGGCAATTTTTTTAACAGGGAGAGTGGTTAGTGTGTGGAATTAACTTCCTGAGAAAGTGTTGGATGCAGGTACAGTTACAATGTTTAAAACACATCCAGATAGGTATGTGAATAGGAAAGGTTTGGAGGGGTAGCAGCCAGGAGCAGGCACGTGGGACTAGTTTAGTTTGGAAAGATGGTTGTCATGGACTGGTTGGACCGAAGGGTGTGTTCCCATGCTGTATGACTCTATGAATCTCAGATTCTAGGTCACAAAGTCTTTTGAATTATTGACCTTAATACACCACTTCAAAATAAAGCATGTGATTCATTTAAGTGCTTAGTAGGATTCTAGTGGTGTTAATAGATTAAACATTTATACTGCTGAGTTTGCAACAGAGAAAATAGACAAGAGGCCACGAGTTCAGTTTTGAATTTTGTTCAGAAGAATCAAGAGTTCTCTCCAGGAGAATAGTTTCTTCCTAGCAGAAGGGCTTCAGTCTGAGAAATCTCCAATCTGAGAGTTTCTGGAGAAAGTTCCAATCTGTCAGAAGTGACAAAATGGTTTAGAATTGGAATGGTATGAGAAATCTGACTGAAGAATGGAAACTGGAAAGTCTGGTTTAAATAATAAATGAAAGAATTGAGTTCAGAGTGATATTTCTGTGGAATTGATTACCTGTAATGGTTATTGTCGAAGATTGAAATTTTGTCTTGCAGTTTATGTTGAGATCTTTCTGAACAGTCAGAAATGTGGGGCTTGTTTTGTTTAGTCTAATAAAAGTGTGTGATTTCATTAAAAAACATTGACAACCTTGCCTGAATATGTTCAGTGATTAACCTTTACAGGAACCAAGTGCACAAAATTCAATCGATGAACCAGGAAGCCAGGTTTTTCTCTTGGAGCTGACTTGTCCTGTGTTATCCTCATATGCTGCCTACTCATTTAATCCCCTTCCCCGCCCCATGTACACTCTCCCCTATCACACACTGTACCCCACCCATTTAATCCCCTTCCACACCCCATGTAGTCTCTCCCCTATCACACACCCACTCACCCATTTAACCCCCTTCCCCACCCCATGTACACTCTCCCCTATCACACACCTACCCACCCATTTAACCCCCTTCCCCACCCCATGA
>NC_057720.1:86140164-86167255 GCF_004010195.1 Chiloscyllium plagiosum | reverse complement strand
CACCACCTGTACACTCTCCCCCAACACACACTCTACCCACCCATTTAACCCCCTTCCCCATCACATGTACACTCTCCCCAATCTCACACTCTACCCACCCATTTAATCTTCTTCCACACCTCCTGCACTCTCTCCGTTATCATTGATTGTATCAAGTGGAACACCAGAATTTTAATAATTCCTCCAACCTCCACTGTTGATCCTACCAGCCACCAAATACAGAATCTCAAGTTCAGGACTTCCAAGATTGCACCCCACAGTATATCTGTTCTGTCTGTCCCACGAATTCTAAATGAATTCCCAACCTGACACTGATGCAAGTCCTGTTTGCAGGAGCTAATTGTGAATATCTTTCACTTGAAGCATAGAGACGGAGCTGGATTTATGAAATAGAACATTACAATAACTCTAGACAGTGACGGGAAACAAATTGCCATGACAACAGTATGTCATTTCAAATTGCTATTGTAGTTTAATGAGAATGAAAATATTAACAATGATGATGAAGACGGCAATGAATCTCTAGCATGGATAGTCGCATTCTGTCAGAGGAGAGAGGAAAGGGACAATTCTACAATGTCGCAAGGATCAGTAATCGGTGCATTAATATATAAATAAAAAGGTTTGTTGGAACCCAAATGGCAGACCACAGTGAAGTGACGTTTAGATAAAACATAAACAAAGATGCAGCACACCTAGAGTAGGCACTGGAGAAAGTGAGGACTGCAGATGCTGGAGATCAGAGTCAAAATGTGTGATGCTGGAAAAGTACAGTCAGTCAGGCAGCATCCAAGGAGCAGGAGAGTCGACGATTTGGGCATAAGCTCTTCATCAGGAATATAGGCATGGTCTAGTCTCGGAGAGCAATCTCTATATTGCAGAATACAGGCCAGACCACACTGTGAGGATTGAACATGATAGGACTGCACTCTTGGTGTCCATGCAAGCCACACGGAAGCTCAAACCAGCTGCTTTGACCAACATCCACAGAAACAGTCTAACTGACTGTGTAACCCATTACAGCTTCCGGAATACTGCCGCACGCAAATTGATTGCTGAATTCTCTTCACTGCACGTTTTATAGTTGTGAGAACATAGGCTCGTTAACATTATGTTTGTGCAGGATTTCCATTGCACTGGCAACCCCATTCGGTTCAAATCCCGAATAACACAACAGAACCAAATAAAATTCTTTCAGCTATGCAAAGAAACTAAACATAGATAAAACTTCCCCAAGTTCAATACTCAATCTAGGTTGAGTGTACAAATGTCAGCCTAGTCTGGTACAATTAAAAAAAAAATCTGTCACCTGGTAACTTATGGTATATTCTACAGTTTGATGATTTTATGAATCCTCTTTGATATAATTAAATGATTCGTCTAAGTTGATCATAAATTCTTACGACTACAGTTTGTCTCCATCATAGAGTCACAGAGTTGTACAGCACAGAAACAGACCCTTTGGTCCGACCAGTCCATGCCAACCATAATCCCAAACTAACCTCGTCCCACCTGCCTCTGCTTGGTCCATATCCCTCCAAACATTTCATGTATGTACCTAAGTGTCTTTAAAAAGTTGTAACTGTACCTGCATCAACCACTTCCTCAGGGAGTTCATTCCACTCACGAACCACCCTCTGTGTAAAGGATTTGCCACTTACGTCTTTTTGAAATTTCTCTCCTCTCACCTTAAAAATGTACCCCTTATTTAGGAGCTGTGGCTGGAAATGATCTCTCGGAACTATAAATTCTCACTCAATGTCTACGGGAAGTCAGTGAACAGCTAAAAGCACAATGAACGGTAAAAGCTCTTCCTTCAACACTGATGGCAAAGTCCAGTCCAGTCCTTCCCTGTGAGCCATTTTGGAGCATTTCATTGCACCAATGCAAGTTGTAGTTGTGGTTGGTGTAGAAACAGCACCAGCGGAGGCCTGAATGACACTCTTCTCCTTCTTGCATTATCAGCCATCAGCTAGTATCACAATCCCTGTGGGAATCTGTAAACCAAATTTACTGAGCAACGAACAAATGAAGAAACTTCCAGATAAGGCTTCACTCTTCACTTTAGCAGCAAATCAGAATCAGCATAAATTAAAACTAATCTAATGTGTTCTAATAAACTAATAACCAGTGTCAGTGCAATCCCCAAATTATACAAGGAATACCAGATACAGTGGAGATTAGCTCCTGAGTAGAAAACAGTCCCAATTGTAGCCGCACAGTTCCTACAAGCAGACCCCCAGTCCTTTCCTTCCTGGACTTAACCCATTTTCTGCAGGCTGCAGCTTTCATGTAAATTGTGTTTCTTCCTGTGCTATCTTCCCCTGTATTGTACACATTTTTCCAGAACCTTTCCAACTGACAAGTCCTATCCGTTATGATAGGAGAAAGCTACCAGAATCGCTTTTATATCCGTAGCCAAATCTGGGCATTCAATCTTTTGGAAATAAAAGAAACAGCAGCTGCAGTCCTATTCGTGTTGCACAGGAATCCAGCTCTCCTACTCAGCTTGTTGACCACATCTCAGCTCTCCAACGCTGTCACTTTTTTGTGTCGCAGGATCTCTGCATATTAACATCCTTCCCTTTGGTACTGCTTTCATGTCAAGGGATGGACCAGGAGTTTTTCACTATCCAAAAGTTAGAATTTACCCCTTTTGTACTTGGTGCAAACTCTTAAAAGCCATTGCAAACATTTTTAAAAATAATTACAGATTTCCCCAAATAGGGTCTTTTCCCCAGGGTAGAAGAGTCCAAAACTAGAGCGCATAGGTTTAAAGTTAAAGGGGAAAGATTTAAACGGGCAACTTTTTCACACAGAGGGTGGTGCATGTATGGAATGAGTTACCAGGAATACTGGTGGAGATTGGTAAAATTACACATTTAAAAGGCATCTAGATGGGTATATGAATAAGAAGGGTTTCAAGGGATATGGGGCAAATGGGACGAAATTAATTTAGGGTATGTTCTTGACATGGACAAGTTGGACCAAATGGTCTGTTTCTGTGCTGTAGTTCTAATGACTCTACATTCAAAGTAATTACACATTGTTTATATCATTACAGTTTCTCTGTCAAAGACAATCACGATCATGGATCTTTGCTTGTTTATCGGCCTGATATTTGTAAGTACTGGGATCCAGTCACTTATCGCCTCATACCTGATCATTATAGGACATATATGCTGGCTCAGTTGATTTCCACACTGTCATTATGTCAAAATCCATTTGGTGGTGGTGGTGGTGGTGTGGGGGGAATTGGTGGTAATCTATGAGCATCCTGGAAAAGTGAACATTGGCTGACAGCGTGCTCTGAATACTCTGTGGTGGAACAGCCTACTGTTTAAACTCACAAGTGAAGAAAATTCACATGGGGTCTCTGCACTCTGCTCCAAGTTCACAAGAGTTCTTTAGTTATAAGGCTAAGAGATTTTGAATTTCCTATATTCTAATAGCTAAGTTTACCAGGTCTAAAATGCAAAATGAAAATGCCAGAAATTCTCATCAGGTCTGGCAACATCTATAGGAGAAAACTCCACTGACTACTTGTAACATTTTCTGAAATATTGCAGATTTCCAGCACCTGCAATATATTGTTTTCATATGCAGATGATACTTGATATAATTCTGTCATGGGCATCTGTTGGGAAGTGGATTGAGTGAAGACAAGATTTGAAATTAGAAAGTATGACAGTTTGCAACACAAAACTGTATTTTTGAATCAATATCAACAGAAAAACAAAGCTTGCACCTGTCAGTGCTTTGACCAACAGGTTTGCATAAATTTAGCATATGGGGAGTCGTGGGTTCAAATTTCACCCCAACAGTGAGAGTTCATTGAGCTCCCTCTAAAGAGCTCCCATTCCAATCTTTTTACACCTTGAAGATTGAGGAGAGTTATCATAACTTGGAGCTCAGCTGCTCTCCCTTGTCTCTGCCCAGAAGGTGTACCAGTTCCAACTGGATGGCAGCTGCTCACAAACTACCTTCCTCAGACAGGCAGCAGCTAAAAACGAGACTGGCTTCGCAGGAGAGACCTGCTCCCGTCTCTCTGCAGCCAAATAACTGCATGAAATCCACAAACAAACACTCTGCCAGTGCATATTGGCATTTCTGTGGCAGAATATATTTGGATTTATTTATTCAACAGCAGTTTTCAAGGACAGCTATGCTAGGCAATAAACATTCCATAGGTTTATGCAGCGTATGCCAATCACAAACAGGAACTAGTCCATCATACTCCAGTAAAGCTCTGCCTATTTTTCTTTATCTGAATCTGCCATTGTATACCTCTATTCCTATCTCTCTCCTGTGTTTGCCTTATTTCTTAAATGTATCTAAACCTTTCACTCCAGCGACTTCACATTTCACATCCTTATCACTCTTTGGTGAAGCCGTTTGCTCTGAACTCCCTGCTGTATTTTGTAGTTACCACCTTATATTAATGATGTCCAGCTTTTCCCCACAAGTGAAAACATCCTCTCTGTGCTCACTCACACAGAGTCAGGAATGCACATCCTACACAAACTGCTCAGTCTTACCTTACAAACAGAGTATTGGTTGGACCAATTAGTCCGAAAACATACTGTTCCCTGTGATTGCAAGCTCAGCTCTTGCTGAAAATCAATCAATGGTTACTTCAAACAAATACCCATCTCCTTAGCGATTTATTATACTCAGTGTTCGGATCCAAATGCAATGCGAATGTCCTTACTGTAGTCATGTGACCTCTACCATGAGGCACACACATTGAAGGCGACTATCTGAGTGACACTTCAGTAAAAACTTGGTTCTGACCAGACTACTGGCTTTGTGAAAACAGAACACTTCCTGTACTGCAGCGAACAACACACCTTTCCCACACACCCTGGGCCATCTGCCAGTCAAAGTCAGCAGTGTCATATGCTAGTTGGAAGTTCCTGCCATGGTTATGGCGTTCAATTTGCAAGCAGGACAGATTGCCGAGAGTGATTAATCAAGAATCACAGCAGGTAGAAGTTCTCTACTGCCAAACACTAGTTTATGCAATTGGTGAAATGCTGCAGGAACAGCTTCTTCCCGGATGTTATTAGCCTTAAAAAGTGCTGATCTAGCTAACGATGATCTCGCCTAGGACACACCCTGTGCAATGTAACCTGTATACCTCTGTCTAAGCCTTTTTGATCTGGACATCCTTGCTTAATATGATCTGCTTGGACTGCTCGTAACCAAAGCTTTTCACTATACTCCGGTGCACATGGCAATCAATCAATCAATAAAACCTCTTATTTAATTCTCTTAAAATTTTACATGTTTTACTCAAATATTCCTCAACCTTCTAATTTCTAGGAAATACAACTTAGTTTGTGCTCTGTAGGCAACTTTAACGCCTAGAGGTAGCATTCTGGTAAATCGACACCGATATCCTCCACGAGATTTTTATTAAGGAGTCACACCCAGAACAGCTCTCAGTGCTTCACATATTGTCTAACCAGGTTTAAGTTTAGCTCCAGCATGATTCTTAACCGCAAGTATTCTAATTGATTATATTGAGGTTTTACAAACCATGCTGAGCACTCTTCTGGAATACTGTGTATAGTTCTAGTTGACTTGTTTGTTGCCAGTTACTAAACTGCAGAGGTTTCAGAAGAGATTTACCAAGATGTTGCCAGGAATGGAGGGTTTGAGTTATAAAGACAGCCTGGATAGGCTTGAATTTATTTCACTGGTGCATAGAAGATTGAGAGGTGACCTTACAGAGGTTTATAATTATGAGGGGTATAGATAAGGTGAATGGCAGTGGGTTTTTCACTACGGTGAGGGATTTTAAGACCAGGGGGCATATTTTTAAGGTGTGAAGAGTAAGATTTTAATATGACATGAGGAACTTTTTTTTACACAGAGAGTGGTTTGTGTGGAGAATGAACTTCCAAAGGAAATGGTGGATGCTGGTACAATTACAATGTTTAAAAGACACTTAGATAAGTACATGAATAAGAAATGTTTGGAGGGATATGGGTCTAATGCAAACGGGTGGAATTAGTTTAGTTTGAGATTATGGTCGGCATGAACTAGTTGGCCCGAAGGATGCATCCATCCTCCTAAGTAAATAATCAAACAAATTTGCAAAGCATGAATTCCCTTTCATTGAACAACGTTAATGATATCTGATTTTCCTAGTACATTATTAAACCTTCTTTAATATCTGAACCCAGCATTTCCCTGTTGACTGGCTAATTGACCTGTTGTTCTCGAACGCTAATGCTATATTTGCTAACATTCATAGAATTCCTACAGTTCAGGAAGAGGCTATTCAGTCCATCACATCTGCACCAATCCTCTGGAGAGCATCCACACTATGTACACTGCACACAGGCAATTACACAAGGCAGGAATTGAACCCAGGCCCCGGTGTTTCGAGGCAGCAATGCTAACCACTGAGCCACCAAGCCACACATTCAATCCAGCAGACTGTTCTAGGGTTTAAGAGATTATGAGAAATCAGACTCCTGGGTATATGTCCTGGACATTTCTGAACTCTCAGGACCTTAAATTACCTCATTTTCTTTCTCTGCTGGCATTAATTACTTACGGTTCATCACTCTTATTCGCCCTGGGTTACCTTCTATTTCTGGTATAGAGTTTGCCACTTCTACTGTGAAGACAGAAGAAAATATTTGTTCACTATCTCTGTCATTTCTTCATTCCCAATGGTAAGTTCTGCTTTCTCTGCTTCTAAGAGTCCAATCTGTAGCTACTCTCTTTGTTTTCATAATTTGTAAACCTCTAACAGTCTGTTTTTATAATCCTGGTTAGTTTACTCTCTTGATCTATTTTTAACCTCTTCATCAACTCTTTTGGTCATCCCTTGTTTGTTTCTCAAACACTCCCAAGTCATCATGTTTCTGGGACTATCCATCCACCCTTCCTTTAATCTAATGTTCAACTTCCGAGGGAGACATCTTTCTTGTTTTCTTTTGTTCTATATATTTCTGTGAATGTTTTGAGTAATTTCTATACATGTTTCACTTACCACCATTCCTTTAAGGCTATTTATTCAATCCACCTGAGCTACCTAGCCTCATTCTTGAACCCAGAGTTGCATTACTTGCCTGCAGGAATCCCAGACTCTGACTTGTTTGTGTAGCAACAGTCTTTATATAGAATCATCGAATCACTACAGTGTGGAACTGGGACATTCAGCCCATCAAGTCCACACCAACCCGCCAAACAGCATCCCACCCAGACCCACCCCCTACTCTATAACCCTGCATCCCCCATGGCCAACCCATCTAGCCTGCACATCCCTGGACATTATGGGCAATTTAGCATGGCCAATCCATCAAACCTGCACATTGTTGGACAGTGGGAAGAAACCGGAGCACCCAGAGGAAACTGACATAGATACACGGAAAACGTACAAACACCACAGAGGACAGTCGCCCAAGTGCAGAATCGAACCTGCATCTCTGGCGCAGTGAGATAGCAGTGCTAACCACTGAGTCACCATATATGGTTTCTCCAGTAAAGTTCCTGGTCAATGTTAATCCTCAGGATCATTAATGTGGGATTATTCACCAGTGGTAATGTAGTTGAAAACCACAGGGAGACATTTATATTCTCTCTTGTTAGAGACGTCATAATGGGACGGCATGAATTTAACTAAACACGCTAGTCAAACTTGTCCAGATTTGCTATATTTCGGCTCTAAATGCTTCATTATTCAGAGTTATGAATGAAGCTGAACACAATGTTCATTTCTAAGTCTATCTATGATGGAGGGAACTTAGTTTTATCTGTTTGTAAATTTCTGGCATTCTCACAGCATACATTAACACCTAGGTTTGTATTGTGAACCAAGCTGGAGACATTACGGTAGGTTCACTCACCTGTGCCCTTCACGTAGGTTGTAAATAACTGGGGGTCCCAGTACTCATCTTTGCTGTAACCCAATTGTATTTTCAAACCTTTCAAACTGAAGATTACTAGTTTATTCCTATTCTCTGTTTTCTGTCATTTTATTGATATTTTATCTATACTGGACATGACCCTGTGAAACTTTATCCTACGCAAAATCATTTTGTATAATTTTTGTTTGAATTCCTTTATACATCTTGGTGGTTATAGCCAAAAACAACTCTAATACATTAGTCAATTTTCCCTTTATAATCATGTTGACTCGCCCTAATTATAGGATGATTTGAAAATGCCAGTGTTGGACTGGGGTGTACAAAGTTAAAAATCACACAACACCAGGTTATAGTCCAATAGGTTTATTTGGAAGCAGTAGCTTTCGGAGTGCTGCCCCAGGTGGCCATCTGACCTTTGACATTCCCCCCCCCCCAACAAAACATTGAGAATGATTGTTGTCCTCACCTTCGCTGTAGGCTTTACCTTGGCATGTCTAAGGCATGAGGTGCCCCTATGACCCAAGCAGAGATCAGCAAGACAGCAGCTTATGGGTCAGACTGGCATTTACTGCAGGGGATTGAGCTAGATGTCTAGCACAGTGAAGCCTAGGTGTGAAAGGGTGGTGTGTGTGCATGTGTCTGAAGCGTGTGTGGAGAAAACAGCATATGCCCATGAAGAGCATGACAATGTGCGAAAAGCAATAGGATGGCACAGATCATGAAGCAAGGGTAGATTTCCCTCAATCACAGGTAGGTATCACCACAGTCAGTCCAGGGGCTGTTACCTGTTCATGGGCCTAACTACTGAAGGCTGGCCAGAAACAGGTACAGGCAGCAGGTACTTGAGAAAGTGGTTCAGCCTGACTTGCAGTTACTTCTGTGGTTGGACTTCCTTGTGGCTGCTAGTCCATTCAAGGCCTTCTATAGCGAGGCAGGGTGGAAGCCAGAAAAGGCAATAATGTAGAGGCTTCTGTGCATTTTTCACCCCAAAATGATATTTGAATTTGAAGTTGTCAATAGCATTCCATATTTTCTTTGGCTACAGCGCCCCTGTGAGGGTTGTCAGTTTTGGTCTAATTTGATCACGTTTATCTCCAAGTTGCTTTGAAATAGTAGCTCCCATCATCTCATTGCAGCCTGCTCCCATGAAGAAGAACGGAGTGAGGATACATTGTGGTCTAATTGACGTTTTGTGATCTCTGAGTCAAAACAGCGTTCACTCAAAACCCCATCCTCCCCAATGGGGATGGCAGGCCAGAGTCTGTGAGCCATGACACTGGGACTGCCGTATCCTTGCACCCAAGACAGAGAGTGCCAGGGGAAGTCTGGTGTACCCAGGTTTAGGACAGTATGCAGGGGAGTCCAGTACCTTCTGGCAGCTCCTTCATGCCAAGGTGTCTTTGAGAATTTCTTAAGCTAACTTAGGACAGTGTGACTGTTGTGCCATGGGAAGGAACATTATCAGGCAAGAAAATAGTCCAGCTGGTGGGGATATCTTCAAGAACCTGCAATATTAGCGTCACGGAGGTGTGCTCTCTGGCCACACAGCAGTGCAGGATCACAAGGAGAAGATGCAGGTTGTAAACTCGGCCTTCTGTATGGACAGAACCAAATGATTCATGAGGAGGGGATATCAGGGCAAAGTGGCACTTGCATAGCACTGTGTGCTTTCACTTACTGTTCACACTGACCTTGCTCACAAAGAGGGTCAAAACCCTGGAACTCCCTCCCTCATGGCATTGAGGGTGTACTTATGTCAAATGGACACACTGCGGTTCAAGAAGGCACCTTCTCAAGGCCAACTGGGGAAGGGGAATGCATGCTGGTGCAGCCAGCGATGTCCATCTGCTGTGAGTGAATTGAAACAAAAGAAAGCATAGTTTGCATTGACTCTGCCAACCTCCCTCTGCACCTACAGCTTTGAAGGAACTGCCATTGATGGCTCCTATGAGAATAGCAACAACAGAAATAGCAGCCTTGAGAGGGAGAAGGAGCAGAACAGGAGCAACTATGTAGCAGGGAAGCTCTCTGCAGATGAATGACAGCTAGTGTCAAGGATACCCTAGAATGTCTAAACCCTTGGCTCATACTTCTGCCAGGCACTGGACAAGGACCTTGGGTGCTTGCAAGGTTTGTGAAGGTTTGTAGCTCAGGTTGAGTATTAGGGTGTAGGTTTGCTCGCTGAGCTGTAGGTTTGATATCCAGACGTTTCATTACCTGGCTAGGTAACATCATCAGTGGCGACCTCCAAGTGAAGCGAAGATGTTGTCTCCTGCTTTCTATTTATATCTTTCTCCTGGATGGGGTTCCTGGGGTTTGTGGTGATGTAATTTCCTGTTCATTTTCTGAGGGGTTGATAGATGGCATCTAGATCTATGCGTTTGTTTATGGCGTTGTGGTTGGAGCGCCAGGCCGGACAACACATCTATCCTGGGGCAGGCTAAGCAAAGACTTGCCAGAGAATTCCTAGAGGCCTGGCACTCCAACCACAACGCCATAAACAAACACACAGATCTAGATGCCATCTATCAACCCCTCAGAAAACGAACAGGAAATGACATCACCACAAACCCCAGGAACCCCATCCAGGAGAAAGATATAAATAGAAAGCGGGAGACAACACCTTCGCTTCACTTGGAGGTCGCCACTGATGATGTTACCTAGCCAGGTAATGAAACGTCTGGATATCAAACCTACAGCTCAGTGAGCAAACCTACACCCCAGACCTTGGGTGCCTTCCCCATCCTTGCAGCCCTAAAGGTAACAGCTCTCCTTAATTTCTTAGCCAGTGGACTGTTTCAGGGAGCCAGAGTGGACCTGCAAGAAGGAGGGGAAACTTCAGCAGAAGAAGATGAGATTCTTAGATTGGACAGGGATAACTATCAAAGAGATGAAGAAGACAGGACGATGGTAGTAAAGTCAGAGAGACAAAAGACAATCTTTAACGAGTCAATTTCAGGTTGAGCAAGCTGCTCAGAGACATTTTATGTGCATGGTGTGTTTCCATTTGCAGAGTTGGCTCTCAGACGTTCAACATTCCTTATGGATTGAGTTGGATTTTCACTTAAAATTTGCTTTTGAACTCCTTCATTTCAGTGAAAGCTAAACTGCATGTACAAAACTTGCCCTGGACCAACAATAATTCTAAAACAGCTGTGATACATTGAGCACCTCCAAGATGTCATTTTCCTGGATGGTCCTTGCATCAAAGACTTATGAGACTCATTAGGGAGGCCACTCCCCGGTGAAATCTACCGAGTTGTTCCACATTCTGAGAGCACTTCTTACTCACCTTACACTTGCAATATCCCTATCGTGCTTGGACAGAGCCTTCATTGTATCCTTACAATGCTTGAGCATCCTCACTGTCAGCACTTGCACTACTGTGACTCATGATGTTTGCAACCATTCCCTCTGTTCGGCCGAACATTTGCAAGATTTTGACATGTTATGCAGTCATTGCCAAGCTAATGGACTTAAATTTTGTGGCATTGTTTTTGTGACTATTTTTCTTCGACAATGTGACAAACTCTTGCCAGTGAGGTCTATGAAACAGAAACTTTGTAAGCTATTTAATTGGAAAATGATGACAGTGATTCCTGGACTGTCATTGCCAGCTGCTTTGGAACAGCAATCAATCACCTGGATTTGGATAGGTTTATGGAGCTGCTCGGTTCACTCAAATCATCCGAAGCCCAGTAAACAGCCAATAAAGATAAGATCACAATGTAATCAAAAACACAACCAAAGGTTAATGAGGCATCAGCAGCTGCCAGTCACCAACTCTGACTGGAAAGTGTTGGACAAGTGGGTATTGAACTTTGAACAGCTCCTCTAAAGATAATAGTCAGTGCTGGGAATATCTTCTTAAAATCTACTATAGTTCTAACAATTAATTCACAATATAGAGTTCCATAGTGATCAACCTAATCTAATCACAAATCCAATCTACTCCCCAGTTATAGGAAGGATATTGTCAAGCTGGAGAGGGTTCTGGAGAGATTTACCAGGATGCTGCTGGGTATGGAAGGTTTGAGTTATAAAGAAAGGCTGGATAGGCTGGGACTTTTTTCACTGGAGCGTAGGAGGCTGAGAGGTGACCTGATAGAAGACCTTATAAAATAATGAGAAGTACAGATAGAGTTGATGTTAGTTGTCTTTGCTCTAAGATGGAGATTTTCAAGACCGGGGGCACATTTTTAAGTTGAGAGGAGAGTGATTTTAAAAAGACGTAAGAGGCAAATCTTTTTACACAGAGGGTGATTTAAGTGTGGGATGAACTTCCTGAGGAAGTGGTAGATGCAGATATAATTACAACATTTAAAAGACATTTGAATGGATACACAAATAGGAAAGGTTTACAGGGATATGGACCAGGAGCAGGACTAATTTAGTTGGGATTATGTTTAGCATGGACTAGTTGGATCAATGGGTCTGTTTCCATGCTGTATGATTCTATGACTGTATGACATACACTGATGCTGTTGTGATGATGCTATGGCTTTAAGGGTTTTTTTGTCCTTTTCTTTCTTGAATTGAGGTTTTAAGGAAGAAATTCTGAGCAATCTACCAGAGCTACTAGAGTAAAGAGCTTGTGAGGCCACAGGTTTATTTTTTAAGTTAGAACAATAGACACAGCCTGAGTGGGTGTGATCAAACTCTCGGTTACAGCCAAAAGCTGGGGGGGTTCTATGCCTGCTATTGGAGTTACATGTGAGACAATTTATTTTCCAAATTTGTCTTTTGCCAAGGGTGTGTTTATGGGATGTTACTATATTGGACCAGCTAATTAACAATAGTTTCTGTATCTATCATCCCATTAAGTTTTACGGTAGAGTTAAGTTACTCCAATTCCTTCTCGTTTTTGTTGTTTTTTAACTATAGTGGATGAATAAAGTGCATTTTGCTTTAATTCTGGTAGTTTAACCAAACAAATTGCATCTAGAACGCAACATTTGCCTTTAAATTGAAAAAAAGTTAGGGTCTAAACGATCTTCTGAATATTTTGAGGGGGGTTTGGTCTGGTGCATAACACTGTCCAGTCTGAAATCATCTATTAGACTGAAAAAAAAAATATATATTCCTCAATCCATCTCCTATGTGGCACAGAACCAGATGATTCCAGATCTCTAAGAGGCAAAACATATCCTTTCAACACAAGTCCTGCTGGATTCTTGTTTTCATTATGTAATGTTCATATCCTCTAGTTCTGCACTCCAAGCTCAATTTAAAGAAACTGCCTACTTCTCCATCACTCACCCCAAATATATAGCCTCAAAGAGAACTTGTTCAAGTTTGAGTTTAATTCATCACAACATTGAAACAACTTATTAAATGCTCCTGTTCAAGCTTCTGGCATATTGAACTTCAACCCCAATCCAATCAAACTTCCCATTTCCCTCAATTGCATTGCAACATTCAACTGAGCTTTGATTGTCCTTAATACATACTATTTATCATCTCACCTGGTGGTTTAGTTCCATTTTTCAGTTACTCTGAATATATGTTTGGAACTTCCTGTTTACAATTTAAATGTGGTTCAAATTTGGTATAAGGGAGGCTTCAAACTGACTGGAGAGGGGTATGGGAACCAACAGGTGATATCAGAGAGCAATACCAAGTTGTACAGAATGTCAGGAGAGACCGGTAGCACTGGAGTAGGGAATTGTAAGTTATTAGGTGGCTTCAGGGTAAGGGAGACAGTAATATAGTCAAAAGCACATTACATTACAATTTATGAGGTAGTGTGTTGTCAATTTGATAGGTAAGTCTCAGACACAGATGTCAAAGTGGAAGTATCATGCTGTGGCTATAACAGAGGCTTGGCTCAAATCAGGGCTGGACTGGGTGTTTAAAAATAGGAAAGGAGGAGGATTTAAGCTATCAATTAAGGTCAATATTGCAGAGCTGGAGAGACAGGATGCTCAGTGACATCATCTGTTTGGCTAGAGATACAGAACAACAATATATTGCTCTGTGTAATCTGTAGGGTACCAATTGATGGGTAGCAGAAAATATTTTCAAGAAAATTACAGAGATGACTAACCAATCAGCTATTGACTGAGATATTGGTAGCATAAAGGGCAGAATGGTCAAGAGTTATTTGATTATATTCAGGACAGTATGTTTCCAATCTAACAAGAAAGAAAACACAGCTAGACCTGCACCTTGGAAATGATTTAGGTCATTGGATTAAGTGTCAGGAAGGAGAGTTAGGGAACAATAATCATTGTATGATAAGGTTTCCAGTAACTATGGAAAAAGACATGAAACAATCCAAAGTATGGTAGGAAGATCGTATGAAGAAAGGCTGAGGCACTTGGGGCTGTTTTCATTGGAGAAAAGAAGGTTTAGGGGTGACTTGATAGAGGTGTACAAGATGATTAGGGGTTTAGATAGGGTTGACCATGAGAACCTTTTTCCACGTATGGAGTCAGCTATTACGAGGGGGCATAGCTTTAAATTAAGGGGTGGTAGGTATAGGACAGATGTTAGGGGTAGATTCTTTACTCAGCGAGTCATGAGTTCATGGAATGCCCTGCCAGTAGCAGTGTTGGACTGTCCCTCTTTATGGGCATTTAAACGGGCATTGGATAGGCATATGGAGGATAGTGGGCTGGCTTGGATCGGCGCAACATCGAGGGCCAAAGGGCCTGTACTGTACTGTATTCTTCTATGTTCTATGTTCAAATGGGCTAAAGGTGGATCTCACAAGGATAAATTAGAATTTGAAAGGTAAAATATTAATTGAACAATGAGCTGTCTTTAAAGAAGAGGTAGTTGCTATCAAAATCATGGTAAATGCAGTGGTAAGGAAGGGAAAACAAATACATAGCTGTCTGGATGGTGAAAGAGATAGAGACTGAGATGAAAAAGAAAGAGTGTGCTTCTGACAGATTAATACAATGGAGATGAATATAGGAAGTTCTCATTAAAGATCTCATTCTAACTCCATAGTTCTGTTCAATCTTAGATTCTGTGGTCACTTTACTGGTTAAATAAGTGATTAAAGCTACACCTACTTTTGTTAGTAACTAAACCAGCATAAGTCACTTTCTTGCTTGGTGTCACTGTCAAATCAACAATGCAGGAAGATGCTCCCACAGCCTGACCTATGCCTTCTCTAGCTTTTCACTGCACCTTGGTACACGTGACAATCAATTCAATTCAATTCAATTCTATGCCCATTGCTGGGCCTCCCAGCCTGTTACTGCAAGTTTGTTAAAACTTAGTCCATTGCCTCTACCTCTTTTCACAAGTGAGGTCTAGCCCTCTGAACTGCCATTGGCTTTGTGGCGTCCAGCAGATGTTGGTAGGTTTGGCTCAGTGAAATTGTGGCATCTCCTTGTCCCCATGTGCCATGCTCTTGTCCTTTCTTTGTCTGGGTTTGCTCATGTTAGATACCTCTGCAGAGTGCTACAATATCAGACATCCAGTCAAACTGACTGATGATCACTTAACCAAAACAAATCCTTCCCTCTGTTCCTTCAGCCATGCCTATAGCTTGCTGGTGCAGTTACCAAGCTGGCTGGTTTTCAAACTTTATACGCCAATTCCTATTCTACTGTTTTACACTGAGTTTATACCAATGGCCATGCCAATGAACTGACTGTAAATGCCTTTCCCCCAGTTATTGAAGGGGGCCACAATTCACTCCCAACTGATGGTAAACTAGGGCACCTCACTGTGTGGAATTTCAAGGGTATGAGTACTGTGATTATTTTTTCAGTCTAACAATCAAAACCTAATGAAAATCTGAACTAAAATATTCCTTTTCCTTCAAAAAGCCAGCAGTTTTTTTGTCTTTGGTTTACAGATTTCTGCACCCTGGATCTTTGAGAGAACCAGTGAGCTCTCATCGAGATGGACAATTGCCCAAAGATTCTCGGGACAGTTTCATTTTATTATCTGATTCCAGTCACCATAAGAAACCTCACTTCACGTTCTGTGTTACTCAGCTTATCTGAAATCATTAGTCACAAAGGAATGTTCCCTCTCTAACATGCAATGATCTGGCTTTTACATGTCCCTCACTGGGTGTGTTCTTGGCAGAGAGACAGGTGAATGGGGGCATGTGCCCAGGCTACCAACTTTCCACCTACTCCCAAGCCATTTCTGGGGAGTGGGGGAATGGGCAGGGACAGGGGGCTGAAACTGTCAGCCCACCCCCATATGTAAATAAATGATTAAGGATTAACTGAGCGTGTTACAAGTAAAAGTGATGCCAATATTTCTGGTCCCACACCACAACAGAGGCAGCGTTGAAAGGCTGGCATGAGTGGACAGTCTGTGAAGCTTTGTAAAAGGCATAACAGAAGGAAGGATACAGCGTTCGGAGGACATCAGGGCATCCACCCCAGAAGATGGTCCCCTTCCTTCCTTCTTGCTTGGATTTTAAAGCTCACCCATCCACCTTGGTTAACCCCTCCCTAAGGTGATCAAACTACCATCCCTCCTGCTTTTCACCCAATGCTGCAACGGGCCAGCAAACCATTGGGTCTTCTCCTTGGGATTGGTTACAGCATGGGCAGTGCCTGCTGCCAATCTCTGGGCAGCTGGAGCTGCTGTTCAACCTGATTGGCTAAGAGTTCCAGGGAATGAATCTTCCTCCTACTGTGCGTTAGTTTAGCCCATCCATGGGCACGTCATGGCTGCAGGGCAGGTTTCTTCTCTGTCTGACAGAAGACTGACAAATGTCCTTCTTGAGGCATTCCTTCTGTCTGCTGCACCCCCATCCTAGTAAAATCCAGCCTAATGAATCTGTTTCTCTTCCACTGTGGCTGTTGGTTTTGTCCAAATTTGTTCTGACCAGGATAACCATGGCAACGTGTATATAGGGATTTTTCCAGTTTTGTGCTCCCCAACGCGCGAGACCAATAATCCCACAGGAACTGCTGCTCCCAGTCTCTGAGGTGGCATGAAAATGTTGCCATTGTTGAATGTTGCATGTTCGTAGCATGAACGTAGAGAGGCAAATGAGATGTGTATTCACTGAAACGTCATTTACTGTTGACACTGTATACATGAGTAGATAGGAGACAGCATACATGGAATCATATTGGCTCAGTCCTGGTTCCACATGTGTGCTGATGTTAACAGGCAACACTGATGATATATATTAAAAAATAAGTGTGGATGCTGTAAATTTTCCTAGCTACCATCAGTTCTGAGGAAGGGTCACTGGACCCCAAACATTAACTCTGATTTCTTTTAGGCCGCTGTTGGAATATTGCGTGCAATTCTGGTCTCCCTCCTATCGGAAAGATGTTGTGAAACCTGAAACAGTTCAGAAAAGCTTTACAAGGATGTTGCCAGGGTTGAAGGATTTGAGCTATAGGGAGAGGTTGGATAGGGTAGGGCTGTTTTCCCTGGAGCGTCAGAGGCTGAGGGGTGACCTTATAAAGGTTTGTAAAATCATGAGGGACATGGATAGGATAAACAGACAAAGTCTTTTCCCTGGGGTGGGGGAGTCCAGACTAGAGGACATTAAGGTGAGAGGGGAAAGATATAAAAGAGACCTAAGGGGCAACTTTTTCACTCAGAGGGTGGTATGTGTATGGAATGACCTGCCTGAGGAAGTGGTGGAGACTGGTACAATTGCAACATTTAAGAGGCATTTGGATGGGTATATGAATAGGAAGGGTTTGGAGGGATATGGGTCAGGTGCTGGCAGGTGGGATTAGATTGAGTTGGGATGTCTGGTCGGCATGGACGGGTTGGACCAAAGGATCTGTTTCCATGCTGTACATCTCTATGACTCTATGACTCTCTGACTCTTCACAGAAGCTGTCCAACAATGATGATATGTTCTGTGTATTAACATGTCAAAGCTTAACCATTATCCAACATACTCTCTGCTTTGCCTTCCCAAGAATGACTATGACCAGATTCTTGCAACAATATCCAGACGATGCTCTACTCATTCTAAAGTGAAAAAGTGTAAAAACAGTGAGGACTTTAAAATCAACATGTTGCTTCTTTGGGAACTGATGTAGATCAGAGCCCACAAGGGTTTGAGGGAAGTGCTTGGTGCAAGTGGGAAACAGAGTTTTAGATGATTTCAAATTTCCAGCAGCTATAAACTAAGGGACTGGACAATAGAAGAGTCCCGTCTAATGGACTCCACAGTAACGTCTATAGTCGCTGATGTTTTCAGTTGCTTGTGAAAACCTTTCATCTGGGATAATCTCACCTGAGATTAGTTCACAGGTTGGCGCAACATTGAGGGCCAAAGGGCCTGTTCTGCACTATATTGTTCTATAATTGTAATGCAATCCTGCAAACGACCACAGCCAAGTGCTTCTATTTCAGGTTTAAGGACTCTCCTATCATAACAATATGCTGTATCATAATCTATCTTAACGAAAGCTATTGTTTGCTTCAAAGAGGTGCCATGTGTCTGTTGGAATCACAGAAGGCCATACTGTTTGTCATGAATGTGCTGGTTCTTTGAAAGAACAATACAAGCAGTCACTTTCCCCTTTGGCCATAGCTCTGTGAATGTTCTCTTTTCAAGTACATATCCAGTTTGTTTTTACTGTTAGCTAATAACTATATCTCAGTAAACGTCATTAAAAATAGATTATCTGATCATTATCACATTGACGTTAGTGGAATATTGTCTATTCCATTTCCGAGTTTAGAAATGCGACTATAATTTAGAAGTGCTTCATTGTCTATAAAAAGCTTTTGAAGGTCCTTAGGTTGTCAAAAGTGCTCTAGAAATCTTTTTGTTCTCATTTTATGGAATCCATTCCCACTTCCCTTGCACACAGTGTGTTCAAGATCCTAACAATTAGACATGGGTGACCTGTTTACCCCAATTCAAATCAAAAATTTCCACTCACACTTGCACCACTCTCACCCAGATCCACCCTTTTCACCTCTATCCATGCTCTTTAATACAGAGCTTTTTTGATACAGAATTGATTGTTTTATCTGAGGCATCTTTGTGAAATTTGTGCATTTTGTAATCATGTGTGAAATAACCCCACATAGGCTGGTATCCATTCACCCTTTATTTACATGTGGAGAGCCCTTGACACTGATCCAGCTCCCTCAGAGCCAGCTCTCAGTGTGAATGTGGATGTCTGACATTCCTGTTTATATCAGTCAGCCAGGGTTCCCTGATTGAACCAGATTAACTGCCCCAATCAGAGAACTCATATTGTATGAGGTCCATCTGGCTGACCTCATTATAATCACTATATCCCTCCTCCTCTGAGTCCAAGAACATAGGCCGATTTCTTTTTGTAGCTCCTCCTAGAGTGTTTTAGCACCAGATTAGGTTCTCCTCTCTCTGCCTCAGATACAGGCAGTGTGTAACACACAGAAGCTTTTCTCTTGCACCCAGGGTGTCTTGGAAGAAATTCATTTTCCTCTTGCTCTCACCCAGTGCTTTAACGTTAGGTGTTGAACTCACCCGGTGTTTTAACCATGAGTGAAGTTGCTTAAACTATAAAAGCCATTTTACACCAACATAAGCCTCACTACAGGGCAGGAAGATTATGCCTTATCAGTTCCATCATGACCATTTCAATAACAGTGAAGATCTGAACACTTGGGGGATCTCTCTGTTCCGTGATCGGTCAGTAAACACTCACAATCAGTCTGGTCCTTTAAGATTTCACACTTTAGTTTTCATACGGCTGGGCACAGATCGTCCAGAAAAACAGAGGTTATAACAGTATGGCCTTCTGTGATTCCAACAGACACATGGCAGAGTTCCATGTTCCTCAGAGGAGCTGCACACATGGCTTAAACAAAGACATTTTTATACTTTTTTTAAAGAAAGGTACAGGCCATAATTGTATAGTACCTTCTGACAATTATCAATAAACTTCCAAAATAACCTTAACTGACAGCTACTCAGCTCAATGATATTTCCTGGGAACCAACTTTGTTTTCCAACACTTAAGCCACCCTTATCTCACAAACCGAGTCTTTGCACCTGCACTTGAAGGTTAGTTAGGATGGCCAGTCTTATCTAGTTTAGTTATCTAGGGTGGCACTGACAGGAGATCAGCAAACGCCTTGTGCTGCTTGGGCCAGGAGGATTAACTGCAGGAGGGTCTGCATCCCACAGATTGGCACAGGAAATCAAAGGGTTGTGGACTGCAACTTAGAATAGATACATTAGTCTTGAAGAGTGTAAGGCAAAGATCCACCACAGTGATGACAGATGTACAGAATTGTTACAGTGCTGAGGGAGACCTTTCAAACCATTGTGCCTACACTAGTTCTATTACTTACTGCCATCCTCCTGCCTTTTCCCCATATCCCTGAATACCATTGCTATCCAATATCTGAAGACAATGTCTGATGCCACCACTAACAAGGTTAAATGGTGAAAACATATTGCCCAGGCTAGATTTGTATGTCCTTGAATGTAAAGATTAAGGGTTGACATAACTGTGGTGATAAGATTATGGTATTTATGGATTTCAGGATGTTGCCACCATTCCTTGATTAGGTTTAAAGAGCAACCACTGGACTTAACCAGAATGGGCTGTTGATTTTTCAAGCTGCAATTTATTTCATGATAGTGACTCAGTAGAAGTTACGTTAGACATTGGTACTCAGGCTATTGGGCAACATTGATGACATATCCATCCCATTTAAGACTTGGAGCTATTTTCCCAGCTTCCCCACCCAGGTAGGCATGCTGTCTGATGTTAACCCTTCCAGAATAATATTTCAAGGCATGTTTTTATTTCTTTCCACACTTAGCATTCGTACATTCCTGTATGTAATTATTTTTACCACTATTCCATTTATCGTCCCCCAAGCCTTTGGCTTCACAATTTCAGATAGTTTGAAAGATTTACAATTCTTCCAGAACACATTTTCTCTTCAGACTTGGAAGATGGTAGGCATTTGGCTTGAGAACTGATGGCCTAGATTTTGATTTTGATGGTGAACAATCTATAAACTGTCTCTACACTGGAAGGCCTTTTAGCTCTTGAATTTTTTTTTCTCTCAGAGGTCATCGCTCCTTCTAAATAAAAACTGAAAGGACTGCAGATGTTGGACATCAGAAACAAAAACAGAAATTGCTGGAAACAGCTCAGCAAGTCTGGCAGCACCTGTGGAGAGAAATCAGAGTTAACGTTTCAGGTCCAGTCCTGAGAAAGGGTTATTGGACCTGAAACATTAACTCTGATTTCTCTCCACAGATGCTGCCAGACCTGCTAAGCTTTTTTTCCAGCAATTTCTGTCCTTTTTATTCTAACTCAGGTGTCTGCTCCGTTACCTTATCTGGAGTTTCCTTAATCTCCAAAGTGTTTATCGCAGAAAATCTCTTCCTCTTCCTCAGGTATTGCCCCATAACATGAAACCCTGGTTCGGCCACACTTGGAGTACTGTGAGCTGATCTGGGCACAACCTTTGGGGAGGATATATTGGCCTTGGAGGCAGTTCAACATAGATTTACGAGAATGATACCTGGACTTCAGGGGTTAAATTATGAGGAGAGATTATACACATTGGGCCTTTTTTCTCTGTAATTTAGAAGATTAAGGGGTGACCCGATCGATGTCTTCAAGATATTAGCCAGAATAAGGCAGAGTAGATAAAATAATCTGTTTCAACTGGTTGGAGGATTCTAAGACAAGATGGAATAGTCTGAGAATTAGAGCCAAACCATGCAGGAGACATGTTAGGAGGCACTTCTACACACAGAGATATTCCGAACTGTCCTCCACAATGGATACATCAGTTGTTAATTTGAAGTCTAAGATTGATACATTTCTTTAGGTGAAGGTAGCAAGGGATATGAATCAGAGGCAGATAAATGGAATTAGGCCATACGTCAACCATGACCTCATTGAATGGCAGAATAGGCTCGGAGACTGATTGGTCTACTCCTTTGCCTGTGCAAGGAGATTATTTCGAGCAAGGAGAGAGCTGAGCCATGCAGGATCCAAACTGGATTGCTCTTAACTGTGATCAATATCGAGGCAATGCTGTAACTGGTGGACTGATGTAAACAGAATCATAGGGAAATGTAGCATGAATGCTCAGTCAAGGTCAGACACAGCAAAGGATTAATTGGGATATGGAGAGAAATCTGAACCCATGGATTGACATAGATAGATTTATTTAGTAGACTACTTAGTGGACAGCTTATGAGATTTTGGTTATTATATTGATTAGAATACAAGGGGAGTGCCATTAAGATACACTCTTAACTCTGGAGGATAGTTTAA
Source organism: Chiloscyllium plagiosum (assembly GCF_004010195.1). Taxonomy (NCBI): domain Eukaryota; kingdom Metazoa; phylum Chordata; class Chondrichthyes; order Orectolobiformes; family Hemiscylliidae; genus Chiloscyllium; species Chiloscyllium plagiosum. The sequence continues at coordinate 86,145,162 of NC_057720.1, read as the reverse complement.
AACTTACAAACATAGTAAATGTATGGTTTAGAAGGCCAATTGGTCCATCATGTTTACTCAAGCTGAATTTAAGCCCAAAATGTCTCCTGCTCCTCAGATGCTCTCTGACCTGCTGTGCTTTTCCAGCATCACACTTCTCGGCTCTGAAAAAGAATGTTTCAGCTTAATCCCACTTTTCAACTCTCAATTCATAGCTCCATAGGTCACAGCACATCAACCAGGTAGATAAGTATTTTCTAACTGTCTCGAACTTTAGAGTTTCGCGACCACAGTCACCTGATTTAGGCAGTCAACCATCCAGAAGGAATATTCAGATGGTTTATTAAAGTTACTACAGAAAATACTTCGGTGAATTAGATAAATAAAGTATACGACCTGTGACACTTAGGGATGGTTCACTGATCCCAGGGATGGACAGAGCATGTCAATCTTACTGAAGCTGTGAAGGCAGCCTCCTGCACTCTAGCTGAAGTGTTTAGGGAACCTTTCACTGGGTCATCCCTCAAACTCATCAGGTCCATCTTCTACCTGAAGAAGACAACTGCCTGACGAGCACCGTCTCAGGTTAAGGACTGCCCTTTCACTCTTGAGCATTTGCTGATATTGTCTGTTTGAAGAATTGGCATCCTATGCTGTCTCAGTCACTTGTCACAGGACAACTATTCACAATATCATTTACATAAATGATTTGGATCTGAATATAGGAGGTATGGTTAGTAAGTTTGCAGAAGACGCCAAAATTGGCGGTGTAATGGACAGTGAAGAAGATTATCTCGGAGTTAAACAGGACCCTTGATCAGATAAGCCACTAGGTAGAAGAGTAACAATGGGGAGTTTAATTTAGATAAATGTGAGGTGTTGCATTTTGGTAAGGAAAACGGGTCTGGATTTATGCAATTAATGGTAGGGCCCTGGGAAGTATTGCCGAACAAGGAGACCTTGGGTTGCCGGTGGATTGTTCCTGGTAAGTGGAGTTGCAGGTAGACAGGGTGGTGAAGAAGGCATTTGGTGTGTGTGAGGAGAAAGGGAGGTCTGCAAATGCTGGAGATCAGAGCTGGAAATGTGTTGCTGGAAAAGCGCAGCAGGTCAGGCAGCATCCAGGGAACAGGAGAATCGACGTTTCGGGCATAAGCCCTTCTTCAGGAAGTGTGTGCCTTCATTGGTCAGAACATTGAGCATAGGTGTTAGGATGTCATGTTGCAGTTGTACAGGACATTGATGAGGCCACGTTTGGAATACTGCATACAATTCTGGTGGCCCTTCTATTGGAAGGATGTTGTTAAACTTGAGAGGGTGCAGAAAATATCTACAAGAATGTTGTCAGGACTGGAAGATTTGGGCTATCGAGAGAGGTTTAATAGCCTGGGGCTATTTTCCCTAAAGCATATGAAACTGAGGGGTAACTTAAAGTGGTTTATAAAATCAGGAGGAGCATGGGTAGGGTGAATAGCCAAGGTATTTATCCCAGGGTGCGGGAGCCCAAAACTAAAGGGTATCAGTTTAAAGAGAGAGGAAAAAGATTTAAAAGGGGCCTGAGGGGTAGCTTTTCATGCTGTGGTGCGTGTATGGAACGAGCTGCCAGAGGAGATGGTAGAGAGGTATACAATTACATTTAAAAAGAATCTGGAAGGGTATATGAATATGAATGGCTTAGAGGGATATGGGGCAAATGCTGACAAATCAGACGAGGTCAGACTAGGGTGTCTGATCACTGCGGATGACTTGGGTCGAAGGGTCTGTTTCCATGCTGCATAACTCTATGACTCTATGTTAGGATAACCATTTCCCCTTGGCCACCTTCATCTGAAGGCTAGTTTCCATTCATTTTGAGAACAAACCTGTCACTTCCTTAAACAATGCATTGTTAATAAACTGCCAGTTAATTCTTTGACGTCAGCTTACGGAATATAGTGACCTCGGTGACCTTTTATTGTCACCTTCCTTTTATCTGTATTTATTAGAAATTGTTTATGTTAGAGTGAAGGAGATAAATGCTGGAGCAGCCGTTACATGAGACCTCCTGGTACACAGGAAATACTAAAAACATTCACTTTTAAATGGACCCCAGTTTCAAACATTTACAATGAAGTTTCTACCTCGACCATACTTACATTTCAGTGTTAGCCTCCCACTGGCCTCATCTCTCATCTAATGCTCTATCCATTAGTCCCAATCTATGCGCAAAGGGAAAGCTGTAACTCACAGTCTAACACCGATCAATATTAACTGCATTTGGGAAATGGGTTCGGAATCCATGATGTGATACAGTGTTAGATTAACACTTGGATAGGACAAAGAGATATAACCATAATGCAGAAACATAGAGGAAGGTTAACAGAGGGCTCAGCCAGTCATCCAGCGATCAACACAAGGGAAATACCTGGGACACACAGAGAAATGTCTGCCACAGAGAGAGTAACTGGGACATGGAGACAAGTCTATAACCTCAAAACTGAAACAGCAGAAGATTATCATGGAAAGGTATGACAGGTTTTGACCTGAGGGAGTGATGGCCATATAACTCATGTTGCTAGTAGAAATGTCTTTCTTGAGCATACAGGCTTTAAAAAAAGGCTGACCTACAACAATAGTACACAGGGGGTGCGGTCTTAATGAGCTCAGAATAGAACTTCTTAAGAACTGCCCAGTATTCAGATTGAGAACCCAACAGTGGCTGCTGCTGGGCTATCACCAGTCCCAAGAACAAGGAACATGGATGCCAGTTTTACAGATAACTCAAAGGGTTTTGGTCAGGGTGGATTGGGGACTATCGATCGGAGGTGGGGGAGCGTGGTTGCGGAGGTGTGGTTGGTGGAGGGGACTGGGTTTTGGAGGCGAGGTGGAGGCTTAAGGAAGCAGTAGAATCTTGGAAGGCTGACTGAGGAGACCCCCACCAAGTGAATGTACATTCCTAGTTTCTCACCTGAAGCAGGACATTAGCCCCATCCAGTCTGCTCTGATCCTCCAAAGAGCATCCCACCCAAACTTCCCCCACCCCAACCCCATCCCTGTAACCCTGAATTTCCCATGGCTAACCCACCTAGTCTACACATCCCTGGACACTATCGGCAATTTAACATGGTCAATCCACTTAACCTGCATATTTTTGGTCTGTGCGAGGAATCCAGCGCACGCAGAGGGAACCCACACAGATACCAGGAGAACGTGCAAACTCCACACAGATGGTCATCCGACGATGGAATTGAACCCAGGTCCCTGACTCTGTGAGGCAGCAGTGCTAACCACTGAGCCCCCATGCCACCATTAGGTGAAACCCCTTTGTCCAGCCTTCCCCAGGCTACACATCATTGCGACGGGTATGGAAACAGGCCAGTAATTAGCCAGTTAGGGGGCTCAATAGGCTCAAGGCTGGGTCAACTGGCTGCTATCTTACCTGAGAGAAAGTGAGGGCTGCAGATGCTGGAGATCAGAGCTGAAAATGTGTTGCTGGAAAAGCGCAGCAGGTCAGGCAGCATCCAAGGAACAGGAGAATCGACGTTTCGGGCATAAGCCCGAAGAAGGGCTTATGCCCGAAACGTCGATTCTCCTGTTCCTTGGATGCTGCCTGACCTGCTGCGTTTTTCCAGCAACACATTTTCAGCTGCTATCTTACCTGACCAATATAATTCATTAATGTGCCACCTGCAAACAGGAGGCCATAATATTATTTTGCATGGACTGAGGAGGATTTATTGGGATAAGCAGAAAGATCTGTATTCAATAGACTGACATAGAAGGATTCATTGGGATTTCAAGAATATTCCCATCAAATTTATGGATGATGAATGCCAATCCAGAGAGATTGCATCCAGCATGTTAAAAGAATTTTTAGAAGAGATATCTGAGGCAGTATTTCAGATATATAAAATACATTAGGAAAGGGAACAAGCCAGATAGTTAATGTAATTTGTAGGTTTGGACATGGAGGTAAAACAAACACAAGAGACTACAGTCCAATGATGGTAGGAAAGAGAGTGGAATCCTTACTCTAAAATAAACAAGGGTTAAATACCTACTTAGACTAGCAAAAGGTGATAACTGCTGGAACCATTGTTGCTCACTGTTAACATAAATAGTTTGTACGAGGAAATTGGAAAGATCATCAAAATGTGTGAGTGGGACCAAGTTAAATATAGCTAATAGAACTGCAGCAAAATATAAGCCTTTGTTAACAAACTTGAGGATAAGACATGCAATTGACAAATATATTTTGATTTATAAGAATTAAGTGACATTTCAGGAAGATTAAGCAAATCACTTTACACTTAAGTTAGAAGGAAAGGAGGATCTGGAGGTATGATCCAACATAGCCTCCACCATTGGCTAGGCAAGGAGGCAGGGCCTAACCTCAGCCCAAACAGCAAGGGGATCAAACTCTATGCTATTTGCATCAAACTGACCCACATTGGCCACTCAGCCAACTGAGCCAACCAATCCCCAACAGCGTCCGGGTTACTGTGTGTGGAAACAAAGCTCACTCACTTCAATAATTGCAGTCCGAGACGAAAATCTGAATCAGTAGTGTCCTTTATTGTTACACTTGCAAGTGGGTGCAATGTCTAGTGCCGGGCAAGGCAGAGAACATATACACACCAAATTCAACAAATTCTCGAAATTTATATAATTTGGGTCCCTACATATTTTTTCTTATTTCATTGTTCTCCCCCCGCTTACATCATTCACTTCCCTAAGACTGATCCCACCACCCCTGCTTATCCGGCCTTGTCCGTGATAGAATGCTTATCTCTGGCTTCATAAGGTCGTTTGACGTCATCCCACTGCAGGTCATCGTTAGGCATATTCTTTCTTCATCAGTATCTACTCTTTCCATCTGGGCTTCTCCCGAGACCACTCTAATCTTTATGACCTCTTTAATTAGGGTTTGTTCCTGTGTCTCTGTAAAAGTGGGAAACCTACTGTTTGTACAGGCTTTCTAGCTTGACCGCATCCCCTCACAACATCTTATCTATTTGCCCATAATATCTACCATTGTTTTGC
>NC_057720.1:86138458-86139623 GCF_004010195.1 Chiloscyllium plagiosum | reverse complement strand
TACTATCTTTTCCTTCTCAAATGCCAGGGTAAATGGAATTGCCAATTGTACAATTGCGCATATCCCTCTCCAATCCGGAGGTAGGGTGGGTCTCAATATTTTGCCTCCACAGTACCACCACAGATCCGCTCGGGGAACCTTTAGTGCTGAGTAGTTCCCTCCCTTCTCCGTTTTGGTAACATTCTTAATCTCTGTACATAGTTTCAGCTCCCCCAAATCTCTTGATTGACTTGTACCTTGCCTGCGCATACACGACGTGTGATTTCCAACTGCGGTGGAAAATGTGGAGGGATCTTTTGCATCTTTCTTCTCCAAGGGAGGGAACATCAGTGATAGGGAGGTACAATTCCTATCATTCTATGCAGTCTCATCCTGGTACAGGGCTATCATACATTTCATGCCCTTCCTGTCTCGCTTCCACCCAAGCGGAAAGGGAACCACCTGGGCCACTGGCCTACCGGAGGCACATGCATAGCAATTGCTTTTGTTCAGACTTTTTACAGTATACTTTACCCGTTCAACCCAGGCATTTGCATCCCCGTACCCAGTTTCTATCTCGATGGTCTGTTTCAAGTCCTTTACCTCTATAATTTTTACTACTTTAGGGTCATCAGGAGGAGTGAAAGGTTGTATCTTATTACCCAGTAATTCCACTCGTTCTCCCTGTCCTATGCTAATTCGAAAACAACAGCCCAAGAAATCCTTCCCATTTGCTTTCCTTTCGATCCCAAATGTTTCATTTAATTGTACCTCATAGGTGCCCCCCCCCCGAATTGCTTCGTGCCATGTGTTTTCCTTATTGTTAGGTATATTGGGTTACACTTTTTATCGGAACAATCGCGCTGCATGCATCAGCGTCTATTACTTGCGGGTTATCAGACTCAGGAACCGTTAATAATACATATGAAAATAATATTTGACAAAATCCCAATACTAAGAGGGCTAGCATCATAACTCTAAGCATTCCCAGTATTCCAGACATCATGCTGAAGCACAAAAAGACTTAATATACAATCTTACAGAAATAATCCCGCGCTCGCACCACCACTGTATAGTCAGTTACTCAAAGTCTCTTTAGTCTGAGTTTCAGCGGGTCTTGCGTTGATTCGGCTGTCCAGACTTCTTCCTCAACTGGAGGGTCCACTGGCCCTTTGATCCGAGTGTA
>NC_057720.1:86032503-86132815 GCF_004010195.1 Chiloscyllium plagiosum | reverse complement strand
GCTGAAAATGTGTTGCTGGAAAAGCGCAGCAGGTCAGGCAGCATCCAAGGAACAGGAGAATCGACGTTTCGGGCATAAGCCCGAAGAAGGGCTTATGCCCGAAACGTCGATTCTCCTGTTCCTTGGATGCTGCCTGACCTGCTGCGTTTTTCCAGCAACACATTTTCAGCTGCTATCTTACCTGACCAATATAATTCATTAATGTGCCACCTGCAAACAGGAGGCCATAATATTATTTTGCATGGACTGAGGAGGATTTATTGGGATAAGCAGAAAGATCTGTATTCAATAGACTGACATAGAAGGATTCATTGGGATTTCAAGAATATTCCCATCAAATTTATGGATGATGAATGCCAATCCAGAGAGATTGCATCCAGCATGTTAAAAGAATTTTTAGAAGAGATATCAGAGGCAGTATTTCAGATATATAAAATACATTAGGAAAGGGAACAAGCCAGATAGTTAATGTAATTTGTAGGTTTGGACATGGAGGTAAAACAAACACAAGAGACTACAGTCCAATGATGGTAGGAAAGAGAGTGGAATCCTTACTCTAAAATAAACAAGGGTTAAATACCTACTTAGACTAGCAAAAGGTGATAACTGCTGGAACTATTGTTGCTCACTGTTAACATAAATAGTTTGTACGAGGAAATTGGAAAGATCATCAAAATGTGTGAGTGGGACCAAGTTAAATATAGCTAATAGAACTGCAGCAAAATATAAGCCTTTGTTAACAAACTTGAGGATAAGACATGCAATTGACAAATATATTTTGATTTATAAGAATTAAGTGACATTTCAGGAAGATTAAGCAAATCACTTTACACTTAAGTTAGAAGGAAAGGAGGATCTGGAGGTATGATCCAACATAGCCTCCACCATTGGCTAGGCAAGGAGGCAGGGCCTAACCTCAGCCCAAACAGCAAGGGGATCAAACTCTATGCTATTTGCATCAAACTGACCCACATTGGCCACTCAGCCAACTGAGCCAACCAATCCCCAACAGCGTCCGGGTTACTGTGTGTGGAAACAAAGCTCACTCACTTCAATAATTGCAGTCCGAGACGAAAATCTGAATCAGTAGTGTCCTTTATTGTTACACTTGCAAGTGGGTGCAATGTCTAGTGCCGGGCAAGGCAGAGAACATATACACACCAAATTCAACAAACTCTCGAAATTTATATAATTTGGGTCCCTACATATTTTTTCTTATTTCATTGTTCTCCCCCCGCTTACATCATTCACTTCCCTAAGACTGATCCCACCACCCCTGCTTATCCGGCCTTGTCCGTGATAGAATGCTTATCTCTGGCTTCATAAGGTCGTTTGACGTCATCCCACTGCAGGTCATCGTTAGGCATATTCTTTCTTCATCAGTATCTACTCTTTCCATCTGGGCTTCTCCCGAGACCACTCTAATCTTTATGACCTCTTTAATTAGGGTTTGTTCCTGTGTCTCTGTAAAAGTGGGAAACCTACTGTTTGTACAGGCTTTCTAGCTTGACCGCATCCCCTCACAACATCTTATCTATTTGCCCATAATATCTACCATTGTTTTGCTGTCACGTTTCATGCTGACATATAGTTTTAGCTAATACAAAAACAATTATATATTTCCTCCACATAGTTTCCATTCTTGTTGACTCAGCTCTTGGTTTAAACAATTACACACTGATGTGAGTTCATTTACTCCATATTAGAAATTATAATTGCAGAAATAACATTAATTTACCTATATCCCACATGTGGCAATGTGCAATTATTCAAACATGTTGTAGGCCGGAGATCTGGTTAGTGATGATGGAAGCTTCATCTTTCCATCAGATGGCCTACCAGCAGTCTCTTCTACTCTTAGTGCCTGCTTTCAACATACAATACAAGTTAATATTCAACTTTTTGACCAATTTATGAATACATCTTGGTGTAGCTTTCAAGTCCTGGAGTGGGACTTGTGCCTGGACTCTGGCTCCATGACAAACCCTCCAGGAATGGATGCAAAAAACACCAAATTTCATAAACAGAGTTAACTAGCCCAAATAATATCAACACCCTGAATCCCCCATGCCAGCCCATGTTACCTCATACCCCACCAACATTCTCCCCATACCCTCCATACCCAACATAAGCCTCCACCCACCTCACATCTAACTGTTCTAAACAAACTCCTTTGTCCCGAAGAAACTGCTATTGCATCTAATTTCTAACAGGATCTTTGCAGAATGTAACCAAAAGCTGTCCAATCTATTGATTCTTCCCTTAAGCAAAACAAAATCAATTTCTGATTCTTCTAAACTAGAAGCAAGCCAATGCTTTTCAATGCCCGATCTGCCTAACTTTAAAACTCTTACAATGAAAACAAATTTCCATGATCAATTTAGAAGTCATCTCAGTCCCATGCTATTTTTAAAGGTTATGGCTCCAGACAGACTGACTAATTAATTATTGAATCCCAGCCCCAACTCCCCTCCCCCCGGCACCCCCCCCCCCCGCCCACACACAACCTAATGCACGGACACTAAAACCCACATGTTAATAGTTCAAAATCCAAATGATAAATAAATGATGCCAACATATATATAAATTGCACACCTTACATCACATTGTCTAATTTTAGCAGTCTCAAAGGGAACATTACATTTCCAAATAGCACATAATCTTCCCCCAAAAATGTCTCCAGGGACCATATTCCGAATGCTCCACCATCTCATCAAAGAAACCCAGCAGAGTTAGTGTGAGAAACAAAAGCTCACTTACTTCAATAATTTCAGTCCGAGACCAAAAATCTGAAACAGTGTCGTTTATTTGTACACTTGCAAGTGGGTGCAATGTCTAATGCCAGGTAAGGCAATGACAAATACACATCAAATCCAACAAACTCTCGAAATTTATACAGTTTGAATCCCCATATTTTTTCTTATTTCATTGTTTGCCCCCTCCTCTGCTTACGTCACTCGTTTCCTTAAGACTGATCCCACAACTTCTGTTTATCCGGCCTTGTCCGTGACAAATGCCTATCTCTGGTTCCCATAAGGTTGTTTGACGTCATCCCATCCTTTGCTTACCATTATCTACTCCCTCCATCTGCGCTGCCCCTCACAGCATCTTATCACTAAGCCTTTTTAATTGGGGTTTGTTCCTGTGTCCCCATACAAGTGGGAAAACAGATGTATATACAGGCCTCTCTTCACAGCATTTTATCTAGTGCCTGTATTTCTACCATTGTTTTGTAATCACGTCTCATGCTGACCTATCATTTTTTTAACGGATTATATACTTCCTCTATGTAGTTCCCATTTTTGCTAACTCAGCTCCTACCTGAGAAACAATCGCAGACTAATGTGAATTCATTTATTCTGTATCAGAACTTATAATTTGCAGAAATAACATTAATTCACCTATATCCCATAGTTAGAAATTCTCCTTTCAGCCCTAAAGTATATAAATTGTGTTTTGGAATCCCAACAGAAAGAATCAAATCAGTTAATTAAGCTGCATTCTAAAATTTGCAGCTGCCTCTATGAGCTACAAATCTGCAAATTATAACCCTAACTCCATGCCTCTTCCCCTACCTCCCCCCAACACCACCAATAACATTCCCCCACTCACACCACCCTCCTCGTCCAGAAAATATTAGGTGCAAAGTCAGCTGCAATTATTCAAACATGTTGTAGCCTCAAAACTAGAAGACAGCAATGCCTCACCTGTAAGCCCAGTGTCTCACCTTTGCCTCAGTGACACCTGTACTGGGAGTGTCTTAGCTGTACTCTCTTACCTCATCTGTCCTTTGCTGTGTCTACTTCACCACATTGAACAAGCTTTAAACCCCTGAGTGAGAGCCTTGTTCAATATTAATTTGCTCAGTAATTTCAGTCTGCAAAAGGCAGACTGCAGGTTGAGTGAACAGCTGTGAACTTATGACTCCAGTTTCTTCCTGCTCCTCAATTACATATAATCATATTGCAAACACTGGCCAATAAATGCAGAATTTAACATGAAGTTCTGTCCAGAGCAATTCGAGGTAACAGCACTGACATTGATTTGAAACAGTACTCTCCCACCTCACAGAGTCAGGAGCAATGGACAAGGCAGCATCTCATATTAATACACAGATTCATAAACCACCAATTCAAACTTTATTCTCCTGAATTGCTTAAATTGCACAATCTGAATGCTTCTCTTAATGTCACAGGCAGCAAGCTGCAGATCAGCCCCAACCCCCTCCTGTCAATCCCAGGGAAGATATTCACTCGTCACCTGAACCTTCTGGCAAATCCTGGGGTTTCAGTTCTATTTCTGATTTCCTCTTAATATAGGAGTGGGAGATGTTGCTGAATTATATTTGATGAATTGCAGGATCTATGTGCATTTGGAAGGAATGGACTGATTAGGGATAGTCAGCATGGCGTTGTGTATGGGAAATGATGTCTCACCAATGTGATTGAGATTTTTCTGAAGAGGTCATCAAGAAGATAGATGGAGACAGTGCGGTAGACATTGTCTGCATGGACTTTAGCAAGGCCTTTGACAAGGTTCTGCATGGTACACTGATTAGTATGGTTAGATCACATGGGATCAAGGAAGAGCTAGCCAAGTGGATACAGAATTGGTTAGATGGTAGGAGAGAGAGGGTGATGGTAGAGGGTTGTTGTTCACACTGGAGGCCTGTGACCAGCGATGTGCTGCAATAATTGGTGATTTTTGTCATTTATATAAACAAGTTGAATGTGAATATAGGAGGCATGGTTAGTAAGTTTGCAGATAACATAATTAGTGATATAGTGGACAATGAAGAAGGTTATTTAAGAATACAACTGAATTTTGACTGACTGGGCCATGAGCCAAGGATTGGCACATGGAATTTAATTTAGATAAATGCAAGATGTTTCACTTTGGTAAGACAAACCAGTACAGGGCTTGCATAGTTAACAGTAGGGTCCTGGGGACTGTTGTCGAACAGAGGACTGAGGGGTGCAGGTGCATAGCTCCTTGAAAATGGCGTCACAGGTTGACAGGGTGGTGAAGAAGGCAGTTGGCATGCTTGCCTTCATCAGTCAGAGAACTGAGCACAGGAGTTGGAATCCATGTTACATCTGTAAAAGACATTGGTAAGGCAACATTTGGAGTATGGTATACAATACTGGTCGCCCCATTATGGGTAGGATGTTTTAACTGGAAAGCATGGAAAAAGGATTTGCAAAAATGTTACTGAGACAAGAGGGTTTGAGTTATCAGGGGAGGCTGGATAGCCTGGGACATATTTCCCTGGAGTACAGGAGGCTGAGAGATGATCTTATAGAAGTTTATAAAATCATGAGGGACACAGATAAGGTGAGTAGCCAAGGTCTTTTCCCAAGGGTAGGGGAGTCCAAAACTTGATGACATAGGTTTAAGAGAGAAAAGAATTTAAAAAAGAACCAGAGGGGCAACTTTTTCATACAGAACATGGTGCACAACAGGAATGAGCTGCCAAAGAAAGTGGTAGAGATGAGTACAGTTACAGCGATTAGAAGACATTTGGACAAGAATATGGATAGGAATGGTTTGGTGGTGAAATGCAAGCAAATGAAACTACAGTCGGTTCTGACATAACACGATAGTTCTGTTCTCATGTGATCTTCCATTATAAGAAAATCATGCAATAGTTATACCATTTAAACTAATGGAACAGGAATCATGTTATAGCCAATGCAGGTAAGGAACGATCCCATTCTAAAAATAATGGTCTAAATTCTTCAATGGCGTTAAAGCCAGTTTGTGTTGAACAAACATGCATTGTAGCAGAACCGCCTGTGGTTCAGTTTGGGAAACCTGGTCGGCATAGACAAGTTGGACCAAAGAGTCTGCATCCATTCTGTAGGACTCTGTGACTCAATGCATCTCATTGGTAGCACCCACTGCTAATGTGGTGCACCAGTTATGGACCCAGTGGGGATTGGCACCAATGGCAATGTAGGGCTATCACACAACCTCCTTCTCCCAGCTACATACCTTTCACAGCTATGGTTCTATGGTTATTATGTTAATGCTGCAGGCAAACCCCTTCCCCACACCCCAACAATTCTCTTTCCTTTAAACACTGTTAACTCTATCCCTCTTCCTCATTATGGTGCTGGTTTTATTAGCTAATTAATGAATCTGTAATAGCAGTTCTAAAAATATTACATCTCCAGAAATTAGCCCTTTTTATCACCAATGACTTTAATATTATCACAAAGGGAGATATTTTACTAAAGATTTTCATCTTCTGTTGATCAAGTCAAATGCAAGAATGACAAATTTCAAACAGTCGCCCGAATTTGTGTGTAGTGTGGATTTGCAGTAATATACAACTTCTGTACTTCTCAGTGGATGGCTGTAATATTTACGATTAACCACTCACCTTATTCTGCATATATGCGGTTTTGTAGCAAGTCAAAGGAGTTGTGACCATTTTCTTTTTGGATATCACGAGTATAGGAGAGAGAAGCTCTGCTCTAACGAGGTTCTCTTAGTAAAGGTAAAACTCTCATCCTTATGTTTAAAACTCTCAACGACTTACCCCCTCCTTATCTCTGTGATGACCTCCAGTCACACAACTTTCAATGATTGCAACATCCCTCTGATCTTGCCTTTTGTGCATTTCAATCTTCCCCCACTATTGGTGACCAGGCTGTGTCTTATCCTAAATTCTGGTGAAATTCTCTCCGTAAATCTCCTTTGCCCCTCGACCACTCTTTCCTCCTTAGGATGCTCCTTAAAATAATCACTTCATCAAACTTTCAGTCACCCATCCTAATAATTTATTCTGAGGCCCATGTCAAATGTTATTTGCTAATTCACCTATAAAATGCCTCGTGATGTTTTGCTACATTAAAGGTGCTATATAAATGCAGTTTGCTGTTGATAATGCTGAATTCAATACATGGACCACATTGTATTCCGAACTGAGAAAATGGAATTATTTTATTTTGAAAATTAAGTGGAGGTCCACTTGGAAGACTATAAGAAAATGTCAGGATCAGTATCCCGAGAATGTGCACATAACTGAGTGAGTGAGATGAGGATACAGCAACTTTGAGGTCCTGGGAGAGAATGTATTCGACTCAGAGTTCATTATGCCATCATTGTGAGATGTAAGAATGCCAGCAAAGTTGGCATCTGTTGCTCATCCTTCATCAATCTTGACAATAGTAGAGAGCTGCCTTCATGAACCACAGCAGTCCAAGTGGTGTAGGCTTATGCATAATGTTGTTAGAGAGGGAGTTCCTCAAGTTTAACCCAGCATCAGTGAAGGAACAGCGAAATTGTTCCAGGTGTGGCTTGCAAATAACTTACAAGTATGGGTGTTCCCACATGTCTGCTGCCTTGTTCCGCTGGTTGGTATGGGTCACAGGTTTGGAAGATGCTATTGTAGTTTGTACACACTGCTGACACATTAATGGAGAAGGGAGTACATGTTGAAGTTGGTGGATGTGGTGCTGATCAAGTGGGTTGCATTGTCCTGGATGCGGCCAACCTTCTAGAGTCTTGCTGGAGCTGCACCCATCCAGGGCAAGTGAAGAATATTCCATCACACTCCTGAGTTAAGCCCTGCAGATAGTGAACAGGCTGTGGGCAATCGAAAATTACTCCCCATAGAATTCTCAGACTTGTGAATGGTGATCTAATTTCTTGAATTGAGCTCTTCTCTCTGTGTTTGGAGCGAGGCTGCACTAATGACAGGAGCCAAGCTGAGCGTCAGTGAACAAATTACAACCGAGTAAGTGATGCTTGATAACATTGTCAATGATAAATTAATCACAGAAGGCTGGTGTGCAGATACAAATAATTAGGAAAGCTAATAGAATGCGAGGAGAAGAGAATATAAACTTAGGGAGATTACTGAGCAGATTTTCTGATGGGCAGACACTTGTTATTACAGTCTGGATGGGAGTTGTGCTTGGGGGTTCTATGGAATCCCCATTGTAGCAGATCTTGCCCAGGATATCAGATAGTCTGCTGGGCAGTTCCTCTACATGGGGAATCCTCTAAAAGTCTCCATTTAAACAGACAGTTCCGATGGCACTAATTAATAGCTACTCAGGAAATGTGTGACTGTTAAATACTTTGAATCCTGAGTAACTGTTCAACTGATTCCATGCTTACATCACTCATCACCCAGCTATACTTCATTCAGACCACTTGTGAACCCCCAGACCTAGACCTGATATCCCCAAGGCCTAACACCATCACCAACTCTTGGGCCCCAATACTCATTGCTCCGAGATCGAATATCTTCCCCAACATGATGCCAACTTTCAAGCTCCTTACCTGTTGCCACCACTGAACCCGATACCTTCACCCCAATGCTGTCAGGGTCATCCCCATCCCAACATCTCCCCCAGAACCCCTCCCATCATCACTGCCAGATCTAAACACACAACCAATCCTTTCCCCCTTCATGCCTTCTTTTCTGACCTGACCTGGACCGGGACCCCAGCTGGCACTCTACTTACCTGATGCCCTACTCTCCTGGCACCCTACCCTCATGTCCATCTTATCCTAACGTCTTAACCCTCCCCAGCCCACACCTTCCTTAACTAGCATCCTAGCACCCTACCCACCTGTCACCCTACTCCCCCAGCACCCAAGCATTGCACTTCCCTTGTGTACTCACCCATGAGGGTAAACCTTTGTCAAAGTGGCTGTTAGGGCCTTTAACTGTCAGTTTCCAGCAGCTGACTACAGTGTAAAGAGGGAATGGTTTGCCTTCCTCGGTTGGTTCAGCACAACAAAAGAACTATTGGAAGAGAAGTACCCCTCTATATCTCTGAGGGAGACCTGAGCAGAGTCTTCTCTCAGAAATGTGGAGCTCCCTTGTTTCATGAGATTGCCACTCATTGGAAAATCAGGCCCCAGGCTTCAGTTATTCAGTGGACTGGTGGGACCACAAATGGAGTACTCCCTATATATTGGTTCCCTTATTTAAGGAAGGATGTAAATGCATTGGAAGCAATTCAGAGGTGGTTTACCTAAATTAATAACTGGAGTGAGTGAGTTGTCTTATGATGAAAGGTAGGACAGGCTGGGATTGTATCCACTGGGCTGCAGAAGAGTAAGCCATGACTTGATTGAAACACAGAAGATACTGAATGGTCTTGACAGTGTAGATATGGAGAGGGTGGGAGAAATTATAACTAGGGGTCACTATTTTTGTGGATTTGAATTGATTTAGGTACAGTGAAAAGTTTTGTTTTTCATGCAGTACACGCAGATCATACCATACAAAGTGCATAGGCTTAATAGAACAGAGTGAGGAATACAATATTATGTCTGCAGAGAGATGCAAAAAGAGTGAGATTGACATTAGATTTATAATTTGATTTATAACCGGCTCAGCAGCAGTACTACTGATCGAGCCGGTCGAGTCTTAAAGAACGTAGCTGCTAGACTCGGTCTGCGGTAGGTGGTAAGGGAATCAGCAAGAGGGAAAACATATTTGACAGATGCATCTGTCGGAGATGGTACTGGTAAGAGTGACCACTGCATAGTCCTTGTGGAGACTAAGTCCTGCCTTCACATTGAGAATAATCTCCATCGTGTTGTGTGGCACTACCACAGTGCTAAATGGGACAGACTTCGAACAGATCTAGCAACTCAAGACTGGGCATCCATGAGGTGCTGTGGGCCATCAACAGCAGGAGAACTGTACTCCAGCACAATCTGTAACCTCATGGTCTGACATATCCCCCACCCAACCATTACCAGCGAGCCAGAGGATCTACCCTGGTTCAATGGAAAGTGCAGGAGCGCATGCCAGGAACAGCACCAGGCATACTTTAAAATGAAATGGTCAACCTGGTGAAGCTACCAAACAGGACTACTTGTGTGCCAAACAGCATAAGGAGCAAGGGATACACAGAGCTAAGCAATCCACAGCCAACAGATCAGATCTAAACTCTGCAGTCCTGCCACATCCAGTTACATATGGTGGTGCACAATTAAACAACTCACTGGAGGAGGAAGCTCCACAAGTATCCCCATCCTCAATGATGGAAGAGCCCAGCGCATCAGTGCAAAAGATGAGCCTGAAGCATTTGCCACAAACTTCAGCATGAAGTTTGACAAGTGAATGATTCATCTCACCATCCTCCAGTGGTCCCCACCATTACAGTTACCAATCTTCAGCCAATTTGATTCACTCCAAGTGATATCAATAAATGATTGGAGGCACTGGAAGCTTTGGGCCCTGACAACATTCTGGCAATTGTACTGAAGACTTATGCACTAGAACTTGCTGCTACCCTAGACAAGCTCTTCCAGTATAGTTGCAGTACTGATACCTACCTACCAGACAATGTGGAAAATTGCCTGAGTATGTCCTGTACATAAAAAGCAGGACAAATCCAACCCAGACAATTACCACCCCATTAGTCTACTCTCAATTAAAATAAAGTGATGGAAGGTATCATCAACAGTGTTATCAAGCAGCACCTGGTCAGCAATAACCTGCTCAGTGACGCCCAGTTCCACCAGGGGCATTCAGCTCCTGACCTCATTGGTTCAAACATGGACAAAAGAGTTGAATTCCAGAGGTGAGGGGAAAGTGACAGCCCTTGACATCAAGGCTGCATTTGACCGAGTGTGGCATCGAGTCCTAACAAAACTGGAATAAATGGGTATTAGGGAAAACTCTCCGGTGCTTAGAGTCATACCTGGCACACAGGAAGATGGTTGTGGTTGTTGGAGGTCAGTCATCTCAACTCCAGGACATCTCTGCAGGAGTTCCTCAGGGTAGTGTCCTTGGCCCAACCATCTTCAGCCGCTTCAGCAATGACCTTCTCTCCATCATTATGTGAGAAGTGGGGAAGTTCGCTGATGATTGCATAACGTTCAGCATCATTTATGACTCCTCAGACACTGAACCAGTCCGTGCCCAAATGCAACTAAATCTGGACAAAATTCCGGCTTGGGCTGATAGGTGACAAGTAACATTTGTGCCACACAAATGCCAGGCTATGACCATCACCAACAAGACAGAATCTAACCACTGCCCCTTGACATTCAATGGTGTTATCATCATTGGATCCCCAACTGTCAACATTCTGGGAGTTATCATTGATCAGAAACTCAATTGGACTCACCACATAGTTGTGGTGGCTACAAGATCAGGCTAGAGGTTAGGAATACTGTGGTGAGTAACTCACCTCCTGACTCCCCAAAGCCTGTCCATCATCTACAAGGCACAAGTCAAGAGTGTGATGGAATGCATCCCACTTGCCTGGATGATGCAGCCCCAACTACACTCAAGAAGCTTCACACCATCCAGGACAAAGCAGCCCACCTGATTAGGACAGCACCCACAAGCATCCACTCCCTCACCACCAACATTCAGTAGCAGCAGTATGCATTATCTATGAGAAGCACTGCAGAAATTCTCCAAAGATCTTCAGACAGCACTTTCCAAACCCACGACCATTTCCATCTCGAAGGACAAGCGCAACAGCTGTATGGGAACACCACCATTTTCAAGTTCCCTTGAAGTCAATCACCATCCTGACTTGGAAAGATGTTAGCATTTCTTCACTGTCACTGGGTCAAAATCCTGGAATTCCTTCCCTAATAGCATTATGGGTCAACCTACAGCAGGTGGACTGCAGCGGTTCAAGAAGGCAGCTCACCACCACCTTCTCAAGAGCACCAAGGGATGGGCAATTGATGCTGGCCCAGCCAGCAACACCCACAGCCCACAAAATGAATAAATAAGAAATATTCCAGTGACAGTGAGGAAGAAGCTGTTCTTCTTGAATCTGAAGGTATTTAAAATGCAAACACCACCTATTTAAAACAAGAGATAATGCAAGTATTTTTCTCTGAGAAATTTACATGTCTCTTCCTCAAAAGGTAGGGAAAGCAGAATCCTTGAATATATTTGAAGCAGAAGTAGATCGATTCTTGTCAAGCATTCGAGTGAATACTTATAGGAGAAAGTGCGGACTGCAGACGCTGAAGGTCAGAGTCAAAAGGTGTGGTGCTGGAAAAGCCCAGCAGGTCAGACAGCGATGAGGGTCGACATTTCGGTCAATAACCCACATTCCTGATGAATAGCTTATGCTTGAAACTTCGATTCTCCTGCTGCTCGGATGCTGCCTGACCAGCTGTGCTTTTCCAATACAACACCTTTCAACTCTGAAGCGGGCAGCTCAGTGGCTCAGTGGTTAGCACTACTGCCTCACAGCACCAGGGTCCCAGGTTCAATTCCAGCCTTGGACAACTGTCTGTGTGGAGTTTGTACATTCTCCCCGCGTCTGCGTGGGTTTCCTCCAGGTGCTCCGGTTTCCTCTCACAGTCCAAAGATGTGCAGGTTGGGTGAATTGGCCATGCTAAATTGCCTGTAGCGTGAGGTGCATTAGTCAGGGGTAAATGTGGGGCAATGGGTCTGGGTGAGTTGCTCTTCGGCGGGTCGGTGTTGACTTGTTGGGCCGAAGGGCTTGTTTCCACCATGTAGGAAATCTAATCAGAATACTTGTAGTGGGAACATGGATTTGTGGTTCCAGTCAGATAAGCCATGATTTTACTGAATGACACAGCAGGTTCAAAGGGCCAAATGGCCTACTCCTGCTCCTTGTGTATCTGGACGATACTCTCTATCACTTTGCTGTTGGTTCAGAGTGGACTGGTGGGGCTACGATCGTGGCCACTGGTGGGGCTACGATCGTGATCGTATGATTAGCCATTGGTTCTCAATCTTCTCCCAGTGTTGCATGGTTGAAGAAACGAGTTATTTTCAGGAAGCTAGCACCCAAAACATGGCCACCTTTGGAGGCTGACCTGGCTGCTCTGATTTTACCTGAAGCAGCTCAGCAAAAGACCAGTCAAAGTGGGGACAATCGGGTCAATCTTCCTGGATTCACAAGAATCATGGAAGTCTCCTCTTCTTGGGTCTGTAGCAGAGCAGCAATGATAGTGATAATGATTCCAAATAGGATCAGAAATCAAAATCAAAGTACCTTAGGTGCTGGAAATCTAAAATAAAAACAGAACAAGCAGCATCTGTGGAGACAGAACGAGAGGTGACATGGCAGTTGGGTAATGATTCTTCATCAGAACGAAGCGAAGACAGAAATGTAATAGATTTTGAGTGAGTGAAGGGGTGGGGAATGAGGGTAGGAAGATCTAAAGGGAAAGGAGCAAATTACTGCAGATGCTAGAATCTGTACTGAAAACACAAAGTGCTGGAAATCTTAGTGGCTCAGGTAGCTTTCATGGAGAGGGAGCAAGCTGTGAATGTGCATTAGTGGCTCCGATCGTGCAATTTGGTAGGAAGAATAGAAGCATGGACTACTTTCTAAATGGGGAGAAAATTTAGAAGTCTGAAGTGTAAAGAGACTTGAGAGTTCTGGTCCAGGATTCTTTCAAGGTAAACTTGTAGGTTGAGTCAGTGTTTCGGAAGGCAAATGCAATTTTGACATTTATTTTGAGAGGACTTGAATATAAACGCAGGGATGTACTTCTGAGGCTTCATCAGGCTCTGGTCAGACCATATTTGGAGTATTGTGCGCAGTTTCGGGCCCCGTATCTCAGGAAGGATGCACTGACCCCGGAGCGGGTTCAAAGGACATTCATGAGAATGTTCCCAGGAATGAAAAGTTTAACATACAAGGAATGTTTGAAGACACTGGGTTTATACTCCATGGAGTTTAGAAGGATGAAGGGGGATCTAATTGAAACTTACAGAATACTGGGACAGAGTAGATGTTAGTAAGATGTTTCCATTGGTAAGACAGATGAGGACCCGAGGGTACAGCCTTAGAGTAAAGAGAAGACCTCTTAGAATGGAGATGAGGAGAAACTCTTCAGCCAGAGAGTGGTGAATCTTTGGAATTACTGCCACAGAAGGCTGTGGAGGCCAGGTCACTGAGTATATTTAATATGAAGATAGATAGGTTCTTGAGTCTCAAGGGGATGAAAGGTTACAGGGAGGAAGCAGGAGAATGGGGTTGAGAAACTTATCAGCCATGATTGAATGGAGGAACAGACTCGATGGGCTGAATGGCCTAATTTCTACTCCTATGTCCTATGAGGTTATGTCGAACATTTCGAGTCTAGATGACTCTTCATCAGAACTCTGGTTGCCTGGCCAGCTATGACTTCCAGCACTTTTGTTTTCTGAACAAAAGGGAAAAGTCCGTTGAAAAGCATCAAGGACACGAGAGATTAAATGACAGAAGTTTTCATTTTACAAAGGCAAACGAGTTCAGAAATGAGCAAAGTAAAGAAGTAAAGTTTGCCCAAAAACAGCTACTGAATGCAAAGTGAAAGAATGAAGAAAGAAGTGAGAGAGAGGGAAAAAAATCCAACCAAGCAGCCACAATGCTTCCACTTTTTCAGGCCATTGACCTGAAATGTGAACTCTGCTCCTCTCCACAGGTAGTACCTGCCATGCTGAGTACCTCCAGCATTTTCTGACTCTCTTACAGCTCAGTACCAGCCTTGGTTTAGACAGCCCACACTCCAGTTAACTTTTGACAGACTTTTCTACCTATGTTAACAGAGCTCCTTGATAATAAGGAGTACAAGGTGAATCGAGTTCCATCAGGCTTGTATTTTTGTCAAGTTTCAAATTCCACTGAGCTACATGGAAGCAACAGTAGATTTAAGATCTACTGGCGTGAACAACTACATAATCCAGAAATCTTAATGAATGGTGAAGATTCTTGACAAGCCTAACAAGACTCTACTGTCTGGTATCATATCACCTTTGAAGTAGAGAAGAGTCTTAAGTGCTTCAAAAAGTCAATAAAATGATGAATCCTAAGATAAAAGAGGCAGTATTAGGAGGGACAAACAAATTCTCGGGTCATTGAGATGACGTTTAAGAAGGAGAAGCAGCTGGAGAGCAGAAAGGTAGGGGAGAGAATTCTGAGGCTATCAACTTGGTAAAGAGTGGTGAGACAGGTTGAGGGCCGAGAAGAGGTGGGGATGTACAGGCGGCTAAAGTCAGAAGAATGGAGACTTCAAGAAGAAGATTTGCAAGGATAGAAGAGTTTGAAAGACAAGGAAGGTGAGGTAATGATTTGGTGCAAGAACTTACACTTAGATTGAGGAACAAGAAAAGAGGTGACAGTTTTGGAACAGTAAACTTTCCCTAGAAGAGCCAATTCCAGTATTCAATCAGATTTCTCTCCCATATTCCTCAAAAAGATGTAATTTGATTTCTCATCATGGGAACAAAGGGAAATGTTATTATTCAGTAGAGCGATAAGTCACGGCATGTTAAAAAATGCACCAGCAAGGTATCATTTCCACAGATGGCAACTGTAGAGAATGTGTTGGAATGAATTCAAACACCTTCCAAGAAGCATTTCTGCCCTTTTGATTGGCTGAATTTTTAACACACGCAGGGAAAAATTTCTTTGGGACAACAAACTGTGAGGAATTTGTGACATGACAGGCAAGGAGTCTTTGAGAGAAGATCAGGAGGACTATGGAGACATGGCAACCCATGCAGCAATATTCTGCAGGAAACTGCAGTCATGTTTTGATCTGTTGCTATCAATGGTCACAATTCTATTATTGAACTATGTGACTATCAGGGTGGTAGGAGGTGAACAAGATGGATCTCAATCTCTCCTAGTCTTCTAATTCCTAAGTTTCCTAGTCATGGCATGTTAAATACATTCTCAAACAAGTTACCGAGATTACTCATTTCCACAACATCTGTATGTTCCTTCTCAGTCCCATCCCTTGATAAGTCTTTGACTTAGAGTCATAGAGATGTAGAGGACAGAAACGAGCCATTCAGTCCAACTCACCCATGCCGAACAGATATTCTAAATTAGTTAGATTAGATTACTTACAGCATGGAAACAGGCCCTTCGGCCCAACAAGTCCACACCGACCCGCACCCACCCAGACCCATTCCCCTACATTTACCCCTTCGCCTAACACTACTGGCAATTTAGCGTGGCCAATTCACCTAACCTGCACATCTTTGGACTGTGGGAGGAAACCGGAGCACCCGGAGGAAACCCGCGCAGACACAGGGAGAATGTGCAAACTCCACACAGTCAGTCACCTGAGGCGGGAATTGAACCCGGGTCTCTGGCGCTGAGAGGCAGCAGTGCTAACCACTGTGCCACCGTGCTGCCCTAGTTAAAAACCACACAACACCAGGTTCTGGTCCAACAGGTTGGTTTGGAAGCACTAGCTTTTGGAGCGCTGCTCCTTCATCAGGTGATTGTGGAGAATAAGCTCATAAGACACAAAATGTATAGCAAAAGTTTACAGTGTGATGTAACTGAAATTATATCTTGAAGAAGACTGTGTCTTATGATCTTATACTGCACAACCGCCTGATGAAGGAGCAGTGGTCTGAAAGTTTGTGCTTCCAAATAAACCTGTTGGACTATAACCTGGTGTGTGATTTTTAACTCTGTACACCCCCAGTTCAACACTGGTATTTTCAAATCATAAACTATTCCAGTCCCATTTGCCAGCACTTAGCCCATATCTTCTAAGCTCTTCCGATTCATATACACACCCAGATGTCTTTTAAATGGTATAAGTGTACCAGCCTCCACCACTTCCCCAGGCAGCTCATTCCATGTACGCACCACCCTCTGTGTGAAAAAGTTGCCCCTTAGGTCCCTTCAAAGTTTTTCCCATCCTACCCTAAACTTATGCCTTCTATTTCTGGATTCCCCCACCTGGGGTAAGGGCCTTGTCTATTTACCCTAACTATGCCCCTCATGATTTTATAAACCTCTGTATGGTCACCCCTCAGCCTCTGACACTCCAGGGAAAACAGCCCCAGCCTATTCAGCCTCTGCCTATATGATTTTTGGTCGGTCCATCGGGAAAGTTTATGACCACGTACAGGAACACTCGATAGGTGATTTGGAAATTTCTCTGCAGGGTTCTATTAACTCAGAGATTTCATTGATCTGACTGAAGGAACTTATGGTGATATAACTGCCGTGGTGTTAGACAATTTTAAAGTGGTTAGATATTATCTCTTCCGCTACTGGTTTTGGATTCTATTGTTCGTCACCCCCGGGAAGAAATGAGGAGTCCATTCAGGTGTGGTTCTTTTCAAATAAAGAAACTTGTTCCCCTGAGTAATTGACGTGTTCTTCAAAGCGCGGTTCATGCTTCAAAGCATGAATGTTTGATTGACATATTCTTCAGAATGTAGTGCATGTCCAAGAAGTGGCTGTTGTATTATCATGAGTACTTTGTACTTTAGAACATTACTCCGTTTTATTTTTGCCTATTGGAGGTTTCTCAACCACACTTTTAACAAGATGCTATAACATTACATTGTTTAGGATATCAATCTTGATATTGTCCTGATCTGATTGTTCTGATCTGTCTCTTCTGATCAGCTGGTTTATTGTGCCTTACATCTTCAACAGCCTCTGTCAAATATGTTGAAGAAGTCATGTAGGACTCAGACTTTTATCTCTGTTTCTCTGTCCACTGATGCTGCCAGACCTTTCAGTTTTTACTTCAGATTTCCAGCATCCACGGTGTTTAACCTAATCTCGCTGTACAATGTTCTGCATTAAATTAAACTTTTGCTGTGTACTGCTTCTTGAACAGTGTTGTGACTCTGGATTCACTGCTATTTCAGCTGCTCATTTTGGAGTTAGATCCACTTTTGATTGAACAGGTCCAGTGACAGACCTATCTATGCAGCCAACAGCAATTCTATCAGAAATGAGATCTTGTATGTTTCCAAAACTCCATAGTTCAGGTAGCACGTACGTGTAATTTAAAAGGCATTTAGCATGTTTGCCTTCATTGCCCAGTTCTCTGAGTTGGGAAGTCATGTCGAGGTTGTGCATGACATTGGTGCAGCCTTTTGTGGAGTACCGTGACCAGTTCTGGTCACCCAGTTTTGAAAAAGATATTATTAAGCTAGAGAGGTTTCAGAAGGGATTTACCAGGATGTTGCCAGGTATAGAAGGTTTGAGTGATAAAGAAAGACTGGATAGCTTGGGACTTTTTTTCACGGGGGAATAGGAGGTTGAGAGGTGACCGCATAGAAGTTTATAAAATCATGAGGGGTATAGATAGCATTAATGGTAACTGTCTTTTCCCTAGGATGGGGAATTTCAAGAGAAGGGGGCATATTTTTAGGTGAGAGGAGACAGATTTAAAAATGACATGAGGGGCAAATATTGTACACAGAGTTGTTCACATGTGGAATGAACGTCCTGAGGATATGGTGGATACAAGTACTGTTACACTGTTTAAAAGAAACTTAGATAAGTACATGGATAGGAAAGGTTAGAGGGATATGGGCCAGGAGTAGAAAGGTGGGACGAGTTTAATTTGAGATTATGTTCAACATGGATCGAAGGGTCTGTTTCCATGCTGTATGACTCTACAGATTGGCCTGGGATTGATATTTATTATTGAAACATGATTTTGCCAGTGTCTCATGTGTTCTTGAAGTGAAACATTGATCAAAAGCTGCTATGGGATCACCAAATGTAATTTGCTTCTCATTGATTTGTTGTCTGTATAACACATGATCTGATGTTGTCCGCAAGTGGTTAAGAAGTGCATTAATTTGTTCTGTATTTGATTTGACTTCCAAATGTAAAGCTATTTGAAATCTCAGGAATTGTGCTTTCCACCTGTCAAATGGATCAGAAAACTTAAATCTTTCTGATGGAAAGATTGGTACCAGTGACCTTCATTGCATTGTAAGATTATTGATAGGGACTTTTTAAAAATTTCATTCATGGGATGAGGGCATCTCTGGCTAGGCCAGCATTTATTGCCTGTCCCTAGTTACCCAGAGGGCAGTTAAGAGACAATCACATTGTTGTGGGTCTGGAGTCATATGTAGATGGCAGTTTCCTTTCCTAAAGGATATTAATGAACCAGATGGGTTTTTCCAACAATCAACAATGGATCCATGGTCAACATTAGACTCTTAATTACAGATTTATTTTTGAACAACTTGAATTTGTTAATTGTGTTCCTGTTCCAGAATATTGTTAGGATTTTGCTCTGTATGTACTATACTAATTTTGTTGCTTTATTATATTCTTTGTTGGTTAAAGTTGTTGTTGAACCTTTACTGTCATTAAATAAAAGGTGTTGTTGGTACCTAAAGCCAAAAGCTGTCAATGTTTTTGTTGTGTTAAATGCTGTTTCCAACGTAAAGATCAGTTGTCCTTTGCTAATAGGGATTTTTCATAGTGATGAAAGAAGATATCCCTTTTCCAAGATAGCTGAAGATTTTTCAGAGATCCGTGGGTGTAAACTTTCTCAAAATGGCATCACTCAATAAGATTTAATATTTTTTTGACTGTATCAAAGATGTCGGTCATGACATTAGTGGCACCAAGCAATTTGCATCCAAATATTTTTGCATGGAATTCAAACATCATGTAATTAGAAATGCCTCTTTTATCTGACTTTTTTTTGTATTTTAATAAATAAGATTGAAGAAACTTTTTAGTTGCCAAATAAAACATTGAACTTTTCATTCTAACTATTGAAATAGTAACAATTTCTCTAACTTCACTTTTAGGGTTTTGATACTTCCAATTACAATGCAAACTTGCATTCTTGATTTTTCTTTCTCTTTTCAATAAATTTTCTTTCAGTCTGTACTTGAAGAATGGTCTTCATTTTCTGTTGTTAACTTTTCTGTCAAATAGTTTAGAAATTCTTAAGTCACTGTTGGGCAGCTGAACTCTGCTCTTCAGTTTTTTGAGTGGAAGCTAACCTTTTTATATTCCTTCCGTCATGATCCACTTCGGAAAGGGTGTTAATACTCAAACCTCCCGTGCTCCCAGGGCTGTCACAAAAGTTAAAGTTTTAGTTAATTTCCTCAAAGTTCCCAATTTGTCTGTCTGATAGACGCAAGCTAACAAAGAATACTGACCAGCTAATGCAAGCTATCATTTATTTCAAATAAATCAATGCTAACCCCAGAAGCAAACCCAAATATGAATTATCAATGTATAACTTGTTATGGACCAGAACAGACCTCCTCAAAATATATTAAGAAGATAGCCTCGGCCCCAACATTTTCTTATTTTAAAGGTAAATGTGAGATGCTGTGTTTTAGTTGCAAATAGATTGGTCAAACTACTTGACATTAAGCATTACACAATTTATGCAAAATACAACAAAAGAAAGAGAGATTTGGTATAACTTAACTCTGTTGGAAAACTTAACAGAATAAAGGAATATTTTACTACTAAACAGTAACTGTTCCAATATAGTAACATCCTGTAAACACACCCTTGGCAAAAGGCAAATTCGGAAAACAGATTTGACTCACACACAACTCCAGCAGCTCAGGAGGAAAGCATCCAGACAAAACTCAAGGAGACAGTGTAGTAGCTGGGAGAGATTCACTGCCTTCCAACCCTGCTCAGACCCCAGCAATAACTGCTTAAAGCTAATTTAAAATCCTGGATCTGCGAGAGTTTGGCCACACCCATTCAGGCTACTTCTATTGTTTCAACTTTTAAAAAAATACCCCAAGGTCTTACTAGCTGTTTACTCTAGTAGTTTTGGAGCCTTATCCTCACTTATCATGTGGTTTGATGATACATTATGAGGTTTGGTTTCTTCACAGACTGGTCAAGGAGAAGGCAAAGACTACTTTCAGGCAAAATAATTTTATTAATTAAAAATAACAAATACTGCTATGCATGGTAATCATAGAAACATCAGGTTCTACTTTTGGTTACACTAAGTAACAGATGTTCAAGTCCATCTTTTCTGTTTGTTTCTTCCAGAGATACTATTGTGTCTTCCAGCAATGCTTTTTGTCTCTTCTAACTTCACCCACACTGTGCTTTTTTATAATCAGTGATGTGCAGCTCCTTGGCATCATTGACATGAACCTTTAAAAGACAGATTGCTGTGTATCATAGAATAGTATAGCACAAAAAAGGGGGCCATTCACTCCATTATGTCTTTTCTTTGAACGTTATTCAATTTGCTCTGCTTTCCTGCTCTTTTCTATGTAGGCCTACAATTTATCCCCCTTCATGCATATGTGGGGGAGGCCTAATGTGTAATAGAAGCAAGGGAGAGATTTCTGCTCAGGCAAGTGGTGAGGATGACAGTAAGAGTCTGCAAAGGGATGGAGATAAGTTAAAAAATGAGCAAA
Organism: Chiloscyllium plagiosum; assembly: GCF_004010195.1. Classification (NCBI taxonomy): domain Eukaryota; kingdom Metazoa; phylum Chordata; class Chondrichthyes; order Orectolobiformes; family Hemiscylliidae; genus Chiloscyllium; species Chiloscyllium plagiosum. The sequence continues at coordinate 86,111,700 of NC_057720.1, read as the reverse complement.
GTCTTGGCAGATGGGATATGATGTGGTGGAATGTGAGGCACCTTGGTAGGAAGAGTGGAGGAGCTGAATATTGTTTAAATGAAGAAAGACTGCAGAAAATGACAGAACAGAAGGATTTAGGATTCTACATTCATGCATCTCAAAAAAGCTCGCATCTAAGTTCAGTAGGTAATAGGGAAAGCAAATTGAATGTTGGCCATTATTTCATAGGGAACGGAATATAAAAGTAGGGAGGTTTTGTTCACACTATTACAAAATAAAGCTGATTGCTAAAACTAACTTAGCAGGCCACAGCAGGAATACTATGAACAGTTTTGGGCCCCTTAACGAAAGAAAGATGCACTGGCATTGGAGGCAGTCCAGAGAAGATACATTAGGCTGCATTACTGGCTATGACGGGACAATCAATGAGGAGAGGTTGAGTAGATTGGGCCTCTACTCATTGGAAGTTAGAAGAATGAGAGGTTATCTGATTGAACCATACAAGATTCTTCGGGGAACTTGACAGGTAAATCCATTCGGGGAGAGTTTAGGACCAGAGGGCATGAACACAGAATACAGAGTCACACATTTAGGTCAGAGATAAGGAGGAATATCTACCCTCAGAAGCTAATGAATCTGTTGAATTCTTCACTGCGGAGGCCTGTCAAGGCATTTTGTTACTGAGATGGCAGTGTTGGAGTAGGCAGCATGCCGGCTCAGACTTGCCCCCCCCCCCCCTTTCTACCTGCTTCTCTTTTTTTCCCTTTATTTCATTCTTCTCTTTTTAAATTTTTTTTTTGGTTTTTATTACTTATCTTGTGGAGTGCGCAGTGCCGACAGCATCAGAGCACCACAGCAGCTGAGGGCCCGGAGTGGGGCAGGATGGCCAGCAGTCATTGGGGCAGGATGGCCAGCAGACAGTGGGGCCCAGAGTCGAGCAGGATGGCCAGCAGTCATTGGGGCAGGATGGTCAGCAGTCAGTGGGGCCCAGAGTGGGGCAGGATGGCCAGCAGACAGTGGGGCCCAGAGTGGGGCAGGATGGTCAGCAGTTAGTGGGGCAGGATGGTCAACAGTCTGTGGGGCCCAGATTGGGGCAGGATGGTCAGCAGTCAGTGGGGCCCAGAGTGGGGCAGGATGGTCAGCAGTCAGTGGGGCAGGATGGTCAGCAGTCAGTGGGGCCCAGAGTGGGGCAGGATGGCCAGCAGTCAGTGGGGCAGGATGGTCAGCAGTCAGTGGGGCCCAGAGTGGGGCAGGATGGTCAGCAGTCAGTGGGGCAGGATGGTCAGCAGTCAGTGGGGCCCAGAGTGGGGCAGGATGGCCAGCAGTCAGTGGGGCAGGATGGTCAGCAGTCAGTGGGGCCCAGAGTGGGGCAGGATGGTCAGCAGTCAGTTGGGCAGGATGGTCAGCAGTCAGTGGGGCCCAGAGTGGAGCGGGATGTGAAGTGGCCAGTGGGTCCAGGATGGAATGGTACAACCAACAATCAGTGGGCTTGGAGTGGAGTGGATGATCAGTGGTCAGTGGGACCCAGAGTGGTTCTAAGTTCTATGTTCTATGTTTACTGTATTATTGTCCAATTATTCTAAGTTTTGAATGTATTTACCTCAATGTAAATATACTTATTGTTCAATCGAATGGCCACATGAAATACCAACAGATAATTCAATTTCAAGTCAATTTCTCCTCAAATACTGTGATTCACTGCAATGTCTGAGTCGTCAGTTGAGGTGCAAGTGAGAAGACAAAGTATCTCGAGCAAAGTTGCATTATTATTTAAGTGATTTATGCTGTAAATAAAGTATAACAATGATGTGTATACCTTCTGCATTATTTTTCATTACTCAGCGTGTGCTTTTACGTTGATTAGGTGGACCTCTTGTTTATCCAAACAACCAGAACATTCCTGGGCCCAAGGTCTCAGGCAATAAAAAGTTTGCTGTATTTGAAAAGGAAGGATGTGCAAGGTCCCAGGGAGAAGACAGGGGAAGGCAATAGATAAGATGCTGATTTGGAGAGCCAGTGCAGACATTACAACAAGTTCATGTCCCACTGCACTCGTGGTCTAACTTGTCTTTTTATGCTGTAACCTCTGCAGATTTTGAGCTGACAACTTTTTGCTGAGGATGTTCAGTGTTTTTTAATGGCTGGGCACTTTTTTTCCAAACCATAGCCCTGCTGGCCTTGTCTCATTAAAGTGTGTTATCTAATTATTTCCCTGATGTTGCTTGTGGGAGCTTGCTGTGCACAAACTGGGTGCTGAGTTAGATATATCATGCTGCAAGTATTTTATCAGGCACTGAAGCACTTCAGCACAGCTCACAAACACAGCTTTATTAGGAAGACAAGTTAACCTAATCAGATAAAGTCTTTCTGCTGTGATTCTTACTGAACCTCCAATGGCCTGGAGGTTCAGTGCATGTATTCCTGGGCATTATATGTTGTTGTCCAGCATGTAAAATAAAGACACAACTGGAATGCTCTGTAAATATAAATACACTCTCAAGAGCACTCTGCACCAGTTGAGATTCTTCTGCATCCCCAGTAAATATTGAGACAATCCTGGCGACACCCAGTAAATATTCACCACTCTGAGGACTCATTGGAAATAAAATGCAGACAATATGCAGAGCTCTCGAGTATCTGTGCAAATTGCAAGAAGATTGCGAGCCCAATAATACAGAAACTGAATAACCTTGCAGACGCTGCTGGATCTCTTCAAAGTGATCGATTTGAGCACAGATGTTGTGCAATAATGCAATGATACTGTTTATTAAGATCAAGCTGCCATTTCCTGTTTCAGCTCTACAGACGGACTGTCACACTCGACACATTAGTTAAAGGCTTGGTTTAAATGTGCTTTGAGCAGCTGCTAACTGCGGCAATCTTACAGGGTGCGGAAGAGGCAGTCCAACAAATCCTGCCTGGGCACCAAGTGAAGAGTGGGTCAACCTGGCTAGCAGGAATTCACAGTTTTATTCCGGGTGCCAACTACCCCATGGATTGTGCATCTCCAGCACGTTGGTGTGCAGGCATAGGGAATGGGGGCGGGGGAGTAGTGGTGGCACAGAGGGGCCAGGTATATCTGGGGATATTATTACAGGGAGGAACCAAAGCCAATGTCTTCAGCCCCTGGAAGTAATTTTTTGTACTCATGCCAGGTGCACCATCTCATTCTCCAGCCATCACTTCATTACTGTGACATCCTGTTCAAATGGGGAAGGACTTCAACCTCCAATTTTGTAACACCACCCAGCTCTGCTCCTTGCTTAACCCAAATGCTGCTAAAACCCCAATACGTGCTTTTGTCACCAGGACATATGGCTATTCTAATGTTCTGGTCACTGCACTATCGAATCCATATGGTGTGAAAGCAGGGTACTCAGCCCATCCTGATCCTCTGAAGAGCATCCCATCCCCTACCCTATCCCTGTAACTCTGCATTTCCCATGGCTAATCCACTAAACCTGCACATCCCTGGACACTATGGGTAACTTAGCATGGCCAATTCACCTGACCTGCACATCTTTGGACTGTGGGAGGAAACCAGAGCACCCGGAGGAAACCCACGCAGACACGGGGAGAATGTAAAAACTCCACACAGACAGTCACCCGAGGCTGGAATCAAACCCGGTGCTGTGAGGCAGCAGCGTTAACCACTGAGCCATCATGCCACCCCTGTGTTCTCCTGACTGAACTCCCAACCTCCTCCACGCCATGTTTAAGAAATCCCTACCACGTGTAACTAATCCCCTCATCACCCTTGCTTGCTGATTTACATAGGTGCCTGCTCCAGCAGTGCCTCAAATTTAGTACTATAATTATAAAATCATTATTCTTATCCATACGTTTAAACTATTTCATGCCTTGACCTTTTCTGTCACCTCTTCCAACTCCAACAATGGGCCTCTTCCTGAACTGTATTTTCCTCAAAAGCTAGTCTCTTCTAGGTCCTCACACTGCTATAGTGTTCTGTGTCACTGAATTAGTAAGCCAGAGGGCCAGCCTAATGCACTAGGGATGTAGGTTCAAGTCCCACCACGTGCAGCTAAAGGGAGTAGTAGTTTGTTAGTGAATATCTATTGTCCCTTTGGAGCCTTTTTAATGAGACCAAACTAATGGAAATATCAGGCTACCTCTATGCACCTGACCACTGTCCAGCTGGAAATCAGCCTCGTCGACTCTCCTGCTCCTCAGATGCTGCCTGACCTGCTGTGCTTTTCCAGCACCACACTCTCGATTCAAGGTCAGGTGAAGACAGAACAGAATATAATTGTCCTGCTCCAGCAACGCAGGACAGGTCTGTATTTCTATGTGTGAGAGGTGCTGGGAATGTAGATTCAGAACCTTGATGGGCTCATATATGCTGCATTTCCTTTGATGAAGCATTCTGATTCTGGAAAGGCAAAGTCTCCCACAACATTAGCCACAGGCAAAGTCGTCTCTGGTTGAGATGATCTCTGTTGATATCGTGTTTGCAGGGCTGGCATTTGCTTTGGAGTTTCTGATACCACAGTCCACTATGGTGGGTGAACCCTTCCCCACAGCTGGTATCAGTCTTCAGCTCCAGTCTCCCACTTGTCGTGATTGATGTTGATGCAGTTGTGCCTCTTCAGACAAGATCCTTGAGTCAGAGCTTTGGATCCTGTGTTGGGCTCCAAGTGTGCGGGCACCTCCCAACTCAGTCGGTTCACTGGGATGCAACTGCCTTCCAATCTGTACTTCAAGCCATTGAAGCCTTCTCTATTAAGTGGCATTAGCATGCTTGGCATGTTTATCCTTGAAAGGGTTGCTTCACTGGGGACTTTGTCATTCCTTCTGATGCCAACAAAGTGCTGTAAAGATTGGAGATTGAGGGTTATTGAGCCTTTTTTTCCTGATAAATGTGGTTTGTCTAGGGCCTAGACTCTAGGCTTTGCTGCCATACAGCAATACAGGCTGAATAATTAATCATCTTGGTTCTGTCTGTCATTTTGTTATTTCTGAGTTCTCCTTTTCTTAGTCAGCCAAACGTTTTATTCATTCACAAGTGTGAGCATCGCTGACTAGGCCAGCATTTACTGCTCATTCCTAATTACCCAGAAGGCAGTTAAGAGTAAACCACATTGCTGTGGGTCTGGGTCACATGTAAGGCGTACCAGGTAAGGATGGCAGTTTTCTTCCCTCAAGGACACTAGTGAGGCCGATGGTTTCATGGTCACCATCAGACTCTTAATTCCAAATTTTTATTGAATTCAAATTCCACCATCTGCCGTGGCAGGATTTGAACCCGGGTCTCCAGAGCATTATCTGTATTAACAATCCAGGGATAATTGATTTCCCAGTTGGTGGCTTCTTTTCCAATGAGTGTGCTGAGCTCTTTGTCAGGAGTCAGGCCCACTGTAAACAACGTTTTACTTTGTTTTATAAGTGATTTTTTTTTCGAGTCACCACCATCTTAGATAAAAGTCTCAACTTTGAAGAGAGGGAAATAATGCTAAGATAAATCAGCAATCATTAAACCAACGAATAACCTCACCTCCTGACACAGGTTGATTTTCTTCTCCTCTCTCTCTTTCAAACTCAGTCACACTCAGGATCTCGATTTCTTCCATGTCTCCTCCACCTCTCCTCAGCTAAGTAACAGGCCTGAGCTGGACCTCACATTATCTCGTCCTGATGCTCCCAATAACTTCCACATCTACTCCAGCTGGATGGTAACTCCTCCCTCAGGGAAGTCTCTATCCATTAGTAAACTCTTTGTGAATTTTGCATCATAACTTTGAATTTGAACATTTGGATTCCCAGAATATTCTGCAAGACCTAAGGACTTAAATTTCCTGATTCATATGGCCGGTTATAGAAATAGTCAAGGGTGGCTCCTTTGGGTTCTTTTCCTTTGGCAGGTAATAATTCATCAGATAGTTCATCAAAATCATTATTGCTGGCAACAGTTACAGTTTTGAGGCATTTTATTGCTTTTAAATCTCTATTCGTCTGGGAGCTGTACTGTTACTTCATTGCGGTGTGTCTCTGCTTCTGTGTAACTTTCTTAGTTGCAAATAAATTTGACTGTTTAACCTAGCCTGGAATCAACAGGTCCAATGTTTAGTACCTTTCACAGTGAAAAGGGCTTTGCACAGCCCTTCAGCACAAAGCAGGGTTGGAAAGGGATACAGTTAGTCCTGTAAAACATTTACTCCCTGAAGATATTTTCTAACCAACCTGCTCGGAGATGGCATTACACACCTCTTGAGCAGGTGGGGCACGAACCTCGATCTCCTGGCTCAGAGGGAGGGACACTAACAATGTACACCTTGCATAATGACTTTGGTCTCAGTTCCAAAAAGACACAGGATTTTTGTTTAAACAATGCTGCCTGAATACAAATGAAGGGGTGTGAGGTGAGACCCTGAATTGGAAGTCTCCCCTCCCCTCCTGTCCATTCTTGCCCCAAAAAGGCTCTTGACCTTGTGGGAGAAGGATCACACATGTGACCATCCGATTAACTTTGACACTGTCAAAAGAATTAATGTTTTGCTGACTTACGGTGCCACGGGTGATAATCAATACTTCCTTTTTTGTAGCTTGTGATAGTCTCATCATTTTTCTCACGTCACAATTAACATATATCAAAGCTGGTGGCATTTTATTGAAAGAGGTCAATTGGGATCAAGGGGAGAGGGAGAGAGAGAGACAGAGGAGAGGAGGAAGATGTTACAAACTTCATTTGCAAGTAAAAAGATACTCTAATATTAGCCTCACATTGAGAAGGTGGCACAGCCAATTCGCTATTTTTAGCTTGCAAAGCGCAGCACATTCACACAGTGTGTCTGTTATTGACATAACATTTGCAGATCTTCAGTAAAGTGATATAATGCATGACACTGAATCTGTCCTGCAGAACTCAGCATGTTTTACACACATCATTTCCAATCAAATTCAAAAGGAACAGCTTCCAGACTGGAGGAGATTACAAACAAGAGACCCGAACAAATAGCAGAGCACCATTTCCAACCATAGAATTCTCCGCCATACTTTTCTCATTTTTCTTTTGCTTCGCATCCAATGTTTGAAGGCCAGACGGACAAGACAAAGCAAACAGGAAACAGAATGCCTGGTTTATGTAGGGAGGGCAAATCTTGCTAGCTGCTTGATCTAAGTGGCTGAAAATTCAACTGAATAAGACATACTTGGGCTAGCAAAGCTGCAGGAACAAGAAGCCCTTGCCTAACACCCTGGGTCTAATCAAGAGCTATTGCTGATTGCTCAGAAAGCAGAATACGGCACCAAGTGTTGCTGACTCTGCGGCTGCCATTTAGGGCCAGGAGTATCCTTAACAGTTCATAGGAACACACAGAGGGTGAGACAGTATTATCAATTAACAAAGCGTGCAGAGCAGGGTTTGTTTGACTGCAGTTACAATGAGACTGGCTTCCATGGCCTTTGCATTTACTCACAGGGTCTTATATTATGCAGATTCTAGCAAAGATCAGTGGTATTACAATGACAGTATTGGCAAGGGCATTCATATTGATTGCCTGTCAAAGCGGAAGATAGAAACGGTCATAAAAATGAGCTCTGCCTCAGCAAAACCAATGGATTGAAAATGGAATACAGTCACGGTAAACGAGCTTTTCAAAGTAGACCCTACATTTTCTGTATCCAGTGGAAATCTCAGGATGTTGGTCACTAAACTCCCAATTGTCTCGACCAGGATTGGGTCTGAGGTGAACAGGAGGTCAGCGGGGGAGTGAGAGAATGTTTTGGATAAGAGTCCCAAATTCCTAGCAATAGTGAAAGTTCTCCAGCCAAAACTTAAGACCCCAGGTTGAATCGTGACAATGCCCTAAAGTTTAATGGCTGGCTTTCACTTGTCTGATGGACTCTGGGAAAAGTACCCCTTGGATTAAAAATGGAGCTGAATGTAATGGAGTTCACTCTTCAAAGCCTGCTCCATGTGTTAAACACAGAAATGGTTATGCATGAATCCCCTCTATCACATGCAGAGGAACTACTGGCTGTCTCACTACACCTTGCTTTCTCTCTAGTAGTGTATAAGTAATTGTCCAACAACCCCAGAAGTAAAGAAGAAGAGTGTTGGAGAAACTCAGCAGGACAGGCAGCATTCGTCCGGAGAGAGAAACAGAGTTAACATTTCGAATCTGATGTGACTGTTCTTCAGAACTATCCAAGCCTTGCTGGTCTTCTAGTTTTTCAGAATGCACCACTTGCTCACTGAATGCAAATTTCACAAGAACAGTAATGCGTCATAGAATCATACAGCATGAGGTGGATGGCAACATGGCCAATAAGAATCACCTGGAACCGGTGAGAGACTGGAGCAGAGGGACGGCAATGCAAGCTGTGAAGTGAGACAGAGAGAGAGAGAGCACTAGAAACTGGATGGTGGAGACGGGGACAATAGCAGGAACGGAAGCAAGGATCAGTCTGTGATAAACAATAATGTGCAGTATGTCTTAATCCAGGAGTCAGGCAGCTTTAGTGCAGTTTTCTAAGTAAATGTCATCTCCTGGAAGTAAGATTCCTACAGTAATGGAAGAGAGAATCAGTGACTTGAACCAGGTTTGATTTTGGTTTTATTTATGTCTATAGCATTGGGATGGAATCCATGGCTGGCTGGGTAAGTTAAAGTTCTTGTAGAGCAGTTGACTGAGCGGATGACCTATAGATGTTCTGTTGGGTGCACAACCCTAACTGCAATGGAAATTGAAAATCTCAAACTGAAGCTAATTAAAACCTGATTTTAAAAAATGCAGGGCTATGACATTCATCACCCCGGAGTGCCAGGCAAGCAAGTTGAAGGAAAGAAAATTGAATCCTTGAGCTGGCAATAGAAAAATCCACAGCTACTGTCACTGTTTGTATGAATGAAAGTAATTGAAATGCCAGAATTGACCATACAGTGCACAAAAGCTTTCAGAGTTACACAGAATCATGCTTTTGTATTTACTGACCATTGCACTGACCAGGAAATGACCGAAAACCAGGATCTTTATACTCAGAGCTTCATATGTCATGATATCATGTAACTTGCCTAAAGGTACAGGTCTGTTTGGCAAGTCCAAAGATGTGCAGGTCAGGTGAATTGGCCATGTTAAATTGCCCATAGTGTTAGGTGCATTAGTCGGAGGGAAATGGGTCTGGGTGGGTTAATCTTTGGAGGGTCGGTGTGGACTGGTTGGGCCGAAGGGCCTGCTTCCACACTGTAGGGAATCTAATAAGAATCTAATAAGAATCTGTACAGTTATATAACAAATTCCCTTTTTAACGAATGGCACCTGTTTCATGATATACATTTACATGAGTGCTTATATTATCTCTACACATTAAGATAATGCCTTGGAGGTTGCCAGGATTGGAGGGATTGAGCTATAGGAAGAAGCTGAATAGGCTAGAGCTGTTTTCCCTGGAGCATCGTAGGCAGAGGGGTGGCCTTATAGAGGTTTATAAAATCATGAGGGGCATGGGTAGGACGAATAGCCAAGGATTTTTACCCCCAGAACAGCGGAGTCCAACACTAGAGGGCATAGGTTTTCAGTGAGAGGGGAAAGATTTAAAGGGAACCTAAGAGGCAACCTTTTCATGCAGAGGGGTTTTTACATATAGAATGAGCTGCTAGAAGAAGTGGTGGAAGCTGGTATAATTGCAACATTTAAAAGCATCTGGATGTGTATACGAAAATGAAGGGTTTTGAGGGATTTACCAAATGCTCTCAAATGGAATTAGATCAGTTTAGGATATCCAGTCGGCATGGACAACTTGGACCGAATGGTCTGTTTCCGTGCTGTACCGTTCTATGACGTTATGACTCTTTGGCAGATACACAACACAACAAGATCCAGTCCTTATATGGTTATCACGAGTTGGCGATGTAGCTTCACGCTATAGTGAGCTGTCTGTCATCTCAAGTGGATGTGTCTCATTTGTCATGTTGTGTAGATTGGTATGTTCTGTCTCTGTGACGTAACCCTGTATGAGAGGTGATTGCTTACGCGCAGTTTGGATATGTTGGTTATATCTTCATAGATCTTGACCATTACTCATTAAAACATCATACAGCTTGTCACAATGATACAGTATCTTTCCACAGACTAATGTGTTTGTATGAAAATCTTGAAATCCTGTGATTTGTTCTGGTTTAAGTTGGAATAACTGCTTGCATGTTTACCACTTGCTTATGTATCAATTATTCCCTTCTTTCTAACAATAAAAGTGTCAGGCAATGACAGTGTGGGAGGGAAGAACTGTCGGGATCTGTCTCCCAATAATGACAGCTTCCGGGGAGAGTAACCATTACCTTCGGGAGCAATACATAGATTTAATATAGCTAGTCAAAATTCTTGGTGAATCAGTTTGCATATGACTATCAAGAATTTTGCAATACCAACAGTGCGCTCTACAAGACTGTTTGACTGAGGGTTGTGATATGTTAAACATCCTGTCTTTGACATGTCTGGGACTGGTGCACTTAGACTAAAGACAGTTGTCAGACTCAGTTTAGTAAGGGGCTCCGTATAAATGGAATATGGTGGCTGACGTCCTGACGACTGTTGTACACATTGAATCTTTGATTTGTTGCACAAAAGAAAATCTAATGAAACAGCCTCTCTCAGTTGTTGAGATTGATGGAATTGACATATTTCACACAACCTGATTTATCCATTAGTGCTTATTGATTGCCACATGGATTCATGTTACGTATGTGAATATAGTCTAGTATATCTTGACATAGAGCTTGCTAAAATTACCACTTATTTGCATTTAGAAATGACATTCCTGGAGAGTCCTAATTCATCTGTGAATGACCACAATGAACGTACTAACTTGCGGAACTATTGGATGCATCAAAATCACCAAATGAAGAAGCTGATTTTTGTTTTTGAGCTGCTATGTTTGGTCATCATTTGATGTAACTTGCTGAATCTGTTCTAGTCAGCTCAGCCGTGACCTAACTATGTCAGATTGATGTGGTGGTCTGGAGTCTTTTTTGTGGCACTTTAAGGATTGTAATAATATGAAGATCTGCGCAGGCTAGTAGAGCCAATGGTAGGTGGTCTGTTAACAATGTAAGAGGTTATAGATGTCCATCCTGAATAGGTGTATTAATATTCTGAGGAAGGGTCACTCGACCCAAAACATTAACTCCGATTTCTCTCTTCACAGATCTGCTGAGCTTTTCCAGTAATTTCTATTTGCATCTCTGATTTACAGTATCCACATTTCTTTTGATTTTTACTTTGTGTTAATATTGAAGATGGGTAATACTAAAGTATGGGCTGTTAGAGCTATTATACACGGTTAGCTTATTATGTGTGGACCACACTACATTATTGCAGGTATCCCAATATACCTCTTGGAAAGAAAAGGGATGATATTTGCACCAATTTTGGCATACAGAGCATGATGTCCATTCCTTTTGGGGTGTATCACATGGATGAAGGTAACGGCTTCAGCTTTTCAATGGTGTCCATGTGGATACCAAACTGACCACATGTACTGTCTGACTGAGGTCTGTAAACTGTGATGTCACAACTACTTCCTGGACTCCATTACATGTTTGTGTGGAAATGTCCTTGACATTGTTCCATAGTCAGCTCTTCTTTATCTGCTGTATTGTGTTGTACTTTGGATTTCTCTGGGCAACTGGGTTTCATGCATATTTTAGCCCAATGTCCTCTTGTGGAATAGAGAATTAGAATCAGAATCCCTACAATATAGAAACAGGTCCTTCGGCCCAACAAGTCCACAGCCGAAGAGTAACCCACCCAGACCCATTCCCCTACCCTATATTTGCCCCTGACTAATGCACCTAACCTACACATCCCTATGGGCAATTTAGCACGGCCAGTTGACCTAACCTGCACATCTTCGGACTGTGGGAGGAAACCAGAGCAACCAGAGGAAATCCACACAGACACTGGGAGAACGTGCAAACTCCAGACAGACAGTCACCCAAGGCTGGAATCGAACCCAGGTCCCTGGCGCTGTGAGGCAGCAATGCTAATCACTGAGCCGCCATGCCGCCCATATCTTGTATATATGTTGACATTCTGGACACTTTGTTGTTGGGTGAGGCACACAACATGGTGTATAAGATTCCATTTTATTAACCTCATTGAAGAATGCGATGGACTTTGTAGAATCAAGCACCTGAAGATGTGGCAACAATTGGTTCGAACTTGCTTTCTTCTTCAAGCAGTGTATCGATGGTATATGCTTTGAATTTGTCTAGAAGTGCCTTTGTGATGGATTTTAATGGAAATGAGCTTCAGTGAAATCACATTCTGTAGCTTTGCAACTATTCCTGCAAGGTTTACCTTGTGTGTGTACCTGCAAGGGTGTATTTGGGTAGTATACTGGACAACATCAGACACACTGTGTACATGCAACAGGTAATGGTCACAAGCCAGCAAACAACAAGGTGATCCTGTACTCGCCACCTGCACATGCTTCGGGTGTATGACCTCGACAGTATAGCACTGCCTTGGTTGGCTATATCTCCGGCCTGAGTAGAGGTGGGTACTGCAGATGCTGGAGATATAGACTGATGAAGGGATTTTCCTGCTCCTCGGATGCCGCCTGACCTGCTGTGCTTTTCCAGCACCACTCTAATCTTGACTCTATATCTCCTTCCCACCAGCATTAAGTCTGTGGTTAAATTAGTACCTGATTGTGGAGTAATCAAGGAGGCAAGCCAATAAGGCAATTTTATCATGCAAGCCATCTCCCATGAATTAAAGCAAAGAGATTGGCAATAAACGATTGTGGGGAAGAGCAAGAAAGGTACAGAGTGGGTGTACATAGTAGGTCATAGAGTCATAGTCATAGAGATGTACAGCACGGAAACAGACCCTTCAGTCAAACCTGTCCATGCTGACCAGATATCCCAACTCAATCTAGTCCCACCTGCTAGCACCTGGCCCATATCCCTCTAAACCCTTCCTATTCATATACCCATCCAGATGCCTTTTAAACGTTGCAATTGTACCTTCCTCCACCACTTCCTCTGGCAGCTCATTCCATACACGTACCACTCTCTGTGTGAAAAAGTTGCCCCTTAGGTCTCTTTTAAATCTTTCCCCTCTCACCCTAAACCTATGCCCTCTAGATCTGGACTCCCCCACCCCAGGGAAAAAACTTTGTCTATTTATCCTATCCTTGCCCTCATGATTTTATAAACCTCTATAAGGTCACCCCTCAGCCTCCAACGCTCCAGGGAAAATAGCCCCAGCCTATTCAACCTCTCCCTATAGCTCAAATCCTCCAATCCTGGCAACATCCTTGTAAATCTTTTCTGAACCCTTTCAAGTTTCACAACATCTTTCCATTAAGAAGGAGACCAGAATTGCATGCAATGTTCCAAAAATGTCCTAACCAATGTCCTGTACAGCCACAACATGACCTCTCAACTCCTATACTCAATACTTTGACCAATAAAGGAAAGCATACCAAACGCCTTCTTCACTATCCTATCTATCTGCAACTCTACTTCTAAGGAGCAATGAACCTGCACTCCAAGGTCTCTTTGATCAGCAACACTCCCTGGGACCTTACCATTAAGTGTATAAGCCCTGCTAAGATTTGCTTTCCCAAAATCCAACACCTCACTTTTATCTGAATTAAACTCCATCTGCCACTTCTCAGCCCATTGGCCCATTTGATCAAGATCCCGTTGTAATCTGAGGTAACCATCTTCGCTGTCCACTGCACCTCCAATTTTAGTGTCACCTGCAAACTTAGTAACTGTACCTCTTATGCTCACATCCAAATCATTTATATAACTGATGAAAAGTAATGGAACCAACACTGATTCTTATGACACTCCACTGGTCATAGGCCTCCAGTCTGAAAAACAACCCTCCACCACAACCTTCTATCTTCTATTTTTGAGCCCATTCTGTATCCAAATGGCTAGTTCGTCCTGTATTCCATGAGATCTAACCTTGCTAACCAGTCTCCCCGGCGAACATTGTCGAACGTCTTACTGAAGTCCATATAGATCACGTCCACTGCTCTGCCCTCATCAATCCTCTCTGTTACTTCTTCAAAAAACTCAATTCGTTATGGTGAGTTTGGTTCTATTCTGCTGAAAGCAAAATGAAGAAAACCAGACCTGGTAGAGTCGAAGGGAAAGGCAAGGGAAACAAAACAGAGGACAGAATTCAAGGTCAGAAGCTCCGAAACTCAATGTTGAGTCGAGAAGACTGTAAAGTTCCCAAAGAGAAAACAAGATGATGTTCTTCAGATTGTGCTGGGTTCCAGTGGGAAACCCCAGAATCCCCAGAACAGAAAGATGTGCATGAGAACAAGATTGACATGGGGGATTGACATGGCAAGCAACTGAGCTGAGGTGTTCAGTGAAGTGTTTGCACAGTCTATGCTCTCTTTAATAGAGAGGAGATCGCATCATGATCGGTGAACACAGGAGACTAGATTGAAAGAAGGATAAGTAAATTGTTAGTTCACTTTGAAGGATTGTTTGCATCTTGGACAGTGAGGTGGGAGAAGATAAAAGGACATCTCCTACAACTGCATGGGAAGGTGCTGTGGCAGGGGGATGAGGTTGAGCATGAAAAAAGGAACAAACCAGGATGTAACGGAAGGAACGGTCCCTTCAGAATGTTGACAGAAAGGAGAGGGAAAGATGTTTTTGATGGTGGCGTCATGCTTGAAGTTGTGGGAATGATGGAGGATGACCCTTTGGAAACAGAAGCTGGTGGGGTAGAAGGAGAGTACAAGGGTAACCCTACCCAGTTCTGGGAGGGAGGAGGTAGCAGCAAGCACAGATGCACAGGAAAAGGGTCAAACATGGTTGAGGACTCCGCCTTGTATAGTTGGGGGTGTGGGGTAATCTCAATGATGAGCAAGGAAGACACGTCAAAAACGTTACTGTGCCCGGTGTGTGGAAGGTTGAAGAGAAATTGTCTCTTTAAATGCAAAATGTCAGCTGAAGCTATAGATTTCTGGAGGTCATTCCATGCTCAGCGAAGCACTGACTTTGTCTAGCTGTCTCAGCCAAGTTGACATTATGCAGTATATCTGAGGTGACTTGATGCCTGAAAGCATGTTTCCCTTTAAGTCGATGTTTCCAAGATGTACATCACTGTCATCCATCATGTGCAGGTGACGCTGGATGAGTTCAAATACTGACCGTGAATTCTTTACCTTTCAGGGACCGGAGAGAAAGACAGAGACGATAAACATCTGACTGCATTCAAAATATACAATTCAAAACCCTCATGTAAAAAGAAACGAGACACAACATCGCCTGTTCTAATGTGAGTGTTAGTCCCATGACAATTTTCTGCTATATTGAACTTTATTTACCAAGTGAGAATAAAACTCATACTCTACATCCCCATATGCCAATCCCATATATTGCGTTTAGATTAGATTACTTTACAGTGTGGAAACAGGCCCTTCGGCCCAACAAGCCCACACCGACCCGCCGAAGCGCAAACCACCCATACCCCTACATTTACCCCTTACCTAACACGATGGACAATTTAACATGGCCAATTCACCTGACCTGCACATCTTTGGACTGTGGGAGGAAACCGGAGCACCCGGAGGAAACCCACGCAGACACGGGGAGAATGTGCAAACTCCACACAGTCAGTCGCCTGAGGCGGGAATTGAACCCAGGTCTCTGGCGCTGTGAGGCAGCAGTGCTAACCACTGTGCCACTGTGCCGCCCATGCGTTCCCTCATGCAAATCCCATTCATTCCTGACCATACACCATATCCCCACATGCCAATCCCATTCATTCCTGACCATATATTGCATTCCCACACGCCAATCCCATTCATTCCTGACCGTACACTACATGGTCACACATCAGTTCTTTGTTCATTTTGCAACGTGTCCTTGATGTGAGTATTGTGTAGCTACAGTAAAACATGCCTATGACCCCCATTATTGGATGTGAAACAAACATTTTACCCTGTCTGCCGCAGTGATGTGAAGCCAGCAGAGAAATACAGACTTTATCTAAATGTTTTAGCCAGCCAGTTCAGAGCCTGCACTGCTGGGCTGACAGCCAAAGCTTTGCCAATTTACAGTTGAACTTTTAGTGTTGTGCTCAGGGTTTTGCAGAAAGCTAAGGAGACATGGCATTTAGAGGGAGAGGGACAGATTGAACGCATGCTTTTGATTTAAAACTGCTGCAGTGGGCTGCAGCTCAATATTTCCCATGTTTGACATTTGGAGCAGTCAACAGCAGCAAAAAATACTTGCTGCTTACCTCAACGAGAATCAAACAGGCCATTTCCCATTCTGCAGAGCTCCTATATTAATCTCCACTTTATTACAAGAGAAAAAGACAGATTGCAATGTCGAGAGATAATGCAACAAAAGGGTAGGTAGAGAGTGGGAGAAACAAGTGGAAGAATAATACATTCACATTCTGAAGTCTGGCTAACAACACCTGAATCAAAAAATATGGTGCTGGAAAATCACAGCTGGTCAGGCAGTATCCGAGGAGCAGGAAAGTCAACATTTCGACCTTAAGCTCTTCATCGGGAATTGATTAATAATACCTGAATCAGTTGTGATAGTTTAAAACGAAGGCAATGAAGGCTTGGGAAGAAAATGCTCACACTGTGTGTTAACTTTCCACTGGGTTACGATCAATCACTGTCAAGGCAACAAATCATCTCGGAGCAGTCATACAGGAGCTACAGTTCCATTGGCACTCAGAAACCTGTCTCCAGACTGAATGTGAACTCTTGCTTGGGAGAGGAGGTGAGCCGCCTTCTTAAACTACTGCAGTCCATGTATTGTAGGAAATATCACATGGAAGGGAATTACAGGATTTTAACCCAGAGACTATGAAAGAACACAATTATGTAACCAACTTAATGCATTTTTTTGGAGGGGAACTGACAAGTATTGGGAAGTCAGGAAATTAGTTGATTGACACCGAATTCCAAACCTGTCCTTGTAGCTACAGTATTTATATAGCTCGTCGAGGTCAGTTTTCACTAGAGACCCCAGTGAAATGGTGGGGATTCAGCAATGGTAATGGAATTGAATGTCAAGGGGCAACTGTAAGACTCTCGTTTGTTAGAAGCGGCCATTGCCTGGCATTTCTGTGGGAATGAATACCATGAACATCTGAGTGGCACACATTAGTCAGAGTGTCTTTGCCTGGACTATACACTTAGAAAATAGGAGCAGGTGTAGGCCATTCAGCCCTTCAGGCCTGCTCTGCCATTCAAGGTACTCTTGGATGATCATCTGAGTGAGTCCCCTGTTCCTGCTTTCACTCCATACCCTTTAATCCCTTTAGTCCCAAGAACTTTATCCAATTCATTCTTGAAAACACGTGGCCTCAGCCAGCTTCTGGGGCAGTGAATTCCACAGCTCACACTCTCTGGGTGAAGAAATTTCTCCATATCCTATTTGGTCTACCTGTATCTCTAGAATGTGACCCCTGGTTCTGGACGCCCTGGTCATTGGGAACATCCTTCCCGCATTTATCCTGTCTAGTCCTGTTAGGATTTAATAGGTTTCTATAAGATCCTCTTCCTTCTTCTAAACTCCAGTGAATATAATCCTCGTCGATCCAGTCTCTCTTCAAATATCAGTCTTGCCATACCAAGAATCAGTCCAGTAAACCTTTGTTGCAGTCCCTCCATAGCAGGATCATCCTTCCTTAGATAAGGAGCTCAAAACCACCCACAATACTCCTGCTGTGCTCTCACCAAGGCCCTGGACTATTACAGCAAGACTACTGATCTGTACTGGAATCCTCTTGCTATGCCTGCTGGACCTGCATGCTTACTTTCAGTGGCTGTGCACAAGAATTCATTGTACCTCCCTATTTCTCAATCTATTGCTGTTCAAGTAATAGTCTCCCTTTCTGTTATCGCACACAAAGTGGATGACCTCACATTTATCCACATTATGCTTTGTCCACTCGCTCAGCCAGTCCAAATCACACTGAAGCATCTTTGCACTCTCCTCACTGTCCACCCTATACCCAGCTTTGTGTCATCTGCAAACTGGGAGATGATTAGATGAGATTTTCTACAGTGTGGAAACTGGCTCTTCGGCCCAACAAATCCACACCGACCCTCCGAAGAGTAACCCACCCAGACTCATTTCCCTCTGACTAATGCACCTAACACTACGGGCAATTTAGCAAGGCCAATTCACCTGACCTGCACATCTTTGGACTGTGGGAGGGAACCGGAGCACCCGGAGGAAACCCACGCAGACGCAGGGAGAACGTGCAAACACCACACAGTCAATTGCCTGAGGTTGGAATCGAACCTGGGACCCTAGTGCTGTGAGGCAGCATTGCTCACCACTGAGCCATCATGCCGCCCATACGTATTACATTTAGTTCCTTAACCTTGGTTAATTGCGTGATAGAGTGGTCTTTGTGTAAATTACACTGAGCTGTAGAGAGGTGATTTATTTTTCACATTTCCTCAGGTATGTCAGGGCAGTGGTACAAATTAAAGCTCCTCCTTGTCAGCAGTTTAATCAATCAGTGTGGAAACACCTTTGGAGCATGTAGGACTTGAACACAGTCCTTCTGGCTCAGAGGTGGGGACACCACCAGTGAGCCACAAGAGCTGATTAACTCCTCCTTGTGCCTTGAGTTGTGACTACACAAGTGCTCACTAGGTTAATGTCCAGGAGCTTGGCTTAGAAAGACAAATGCTGAAAATGTGTTGCTGGAAAAGCGCAGCAGGTCAGGCAGCATCCAAGGAACAGGAGAATCGGCGTTTCGGATATAAGCCCTTCTTCAGGAATGAGGACTTTCCTCATTCCTGAAGAAGGGCTTAAGCCCGAAACGCCGATTCTCCTGTTCCTTGGATGCTGCCTGACCTGCTGCGCTTTTCCAGCAACACATTTTCAGCTCTGATCTCCAGCATCTGCAGCCCTCACTTTCTCTTAGAAAGACAAATCTTGAGTTGAAACGTAACATCTGTATTTTGGAGGCCACAAATAGGGTAAATAGTATTACAAAGCAGTCAGAAATGATCCATCACAAATAAACAATTATTTACACTCACATGAATCTGTGCTTCTTGGCTTAGGAGGAAACATCAAATGAACCATTGTACTTAAATATAAATAAAATATTTATGAAAAGCCTTACTATTCAGTTGTGTTGTGTTGTACCCTGCAGGCTTCATTGAAGAGAGTAGATGTAAAAGCACTAAGAAAGAAAGGTTTCCATTTACACAGCGCCTTTCATGACCTCAGAACATCCCAGAGCACTTTAGAGTTAAGCAAACACTCTTAAAGCACAGTCACTGTTGAAACACGACTGAACATCTGCACACAGCAAGATCCCACAAACAACAGCAAGGTAATGACCAGATTTTCTGGTTTAATGATATTGGATGAAAGGCTACATTTGGGCAACTCAGCCGGGACAGCCCCTCTACCTTTCTTCAAAATCATCCTGTGGAGTCTTACTACCCTTCTGGAAGGACAGTAAGACATCAGTTTTCCATATCATCCAAAAGACAGTGCAGCATTTCTTCATTGTTCACTCTTGGGATGTGGGCATTGCTGGCTGAGGCAGAATTTATTGCCCACTCCTAGTTGAGAGTGTGGTGCTGGAAACGCACAGCAGGTCAGGCAGCATCCAAGGAGCAGGAGAACCGATGTTTCCGGCATAAGCTCTTCCATCCCTAGTTGCCCTGGAGAAAGTGGTGGTGAGCTGCCATCTTGAACCGCTACAATCCATGTGCTGTAGGTAGAATCACAATGCTCATATGGAGCTAGTTTAGTTTGGGAATATGGTCTGCATGGACTGGTTGGGACTGAAAGGTCTGTTTCTGTGCTTGTATGACTCTATGACTCTATAAGAAGGGAATTCCAGGATTTTGACCCAGTGACAGTGAAGGAATGACGATATATTTCCAAGTCAGGATGGCGAGTGACTTAGAGGGGAACTTGCAGGTTGTGGTGTTCCTACGTGTGCACGGTGGCTCAGTGGTTAGCACCGCTGCCTCACAGCATCAACCCTTTGTTGACTGTCCATGTGGAGTTCGGTCATACTCCCCGTCTCTGTGTGGGTTTCCTCCAGGTGCTCTGGTTTACTCCCACAGTCCAAAGATGTGCAGGTTAGGGAGATTGGCAATGATAAATTGCCCCATAATGCCCAGGGATGTGCAGGATAGGTGGATTAGCCAGGGGAAATGCAAGGATACAGGGATAGAGTAGGGGGCTGGGGGTGGGTGGGATGCTCTTTGGATGGTTGGTGTGGACCCGATAGGCTAAATGGTTTGCTTCCAGACTGTAGGGATTCTATGATTATGTATCCGTTCTAGAAGGAAGTGGTCATGGATTTGGAAGGTGCTGTCTCAGGATCTTTGGCAATTCTCAGGGATCACCCAAGCAATACTGCTTAGTGTGAAATATCTCACCTTGAGGAGAAATTCAAATAAACTTAACCCATCTTGATCTTTACTTTGCAATATTGTTGCATATTGTTCTTTCGCTGTCCCTTTCATTAGCAAGGATATCTCGGGCAGCCCTCTGTATATTATCTAGCACATAGCCATTTATTATACTGACAGGGCATCACGCACAGCCAGAATGTGCTGCTAAATTGTCCTATGTCCTTCTTAATTTGAGAAACCCAGGAAGAAGCACCACAACCCACAGAGTAGGGCATCAATCAAGAACATTAAAACTTGATGATTAGATGAAGCCAAGTGTAGATCATATAATTTGATGAGGAGATTGAGTAATACTTTTGGATTGCAACAGACTGAGAAGGAAGAACAGAATATATGGCCCACTTAGACTTCAGGAGGGGCATGACACCCAAGGAACAATTGGAGCAGCAATACAACAGAGGTACCTTGAGATGAGCGTGATGTTGAGGGAAGGAGGGGAATGACCTGTTAAACAATAGACATCTCTTTCAACTTGATCAGGAATGCAGGAGAGATGTTATCACCGCACCAGGTAGAAGGAGCATATTCAAGTCTTGGATAATTTGGACTTGAGAAGGAAACAAATGTCCTTGAAGGACCTTTATTAGTTGAGGTGATTGCGTGGTTAGTTTGAGGTCAGATAAGGTTTGCAAGGCCAAGAACATTAGTGCACTATGAATGACAAAGAATGGAGCCTCTAAAGTAGAGAGGCCTGGCTGTGATATTGAATGGTGTGGTGAAACAAAACAGAGACAATTATTTTTTAAAAGGTCAGTTTTCACTTTAAATGAAAGGCAGTGGATTATTGGAATGGAAAAGAGGAGGAAAGTTAATCAGGTGGAGTATTGGAATAGATTCAGAGAGTAAACCAAGAACACGGGTTGAGGCTTTGTTAGAATAAATAAGTGGCTCTTAGATTCACAGAGACTCCAAGCAGAGATAAAGTCAACTCTAATGTTTCTCACTGTTCAAGTCAGCAGAAAAACAAGTACGACTAGAATAAGCTGTTGTACCAGAATTGACAAGAGGCAGACAGTGAGGCGTGAAACCCTCCATGCCAACTCAGATAACATCAGTTATTTCAGCAGCAGTGGTCAAGAAATCGGGAGCTGGAAGCTGCTGGAGCAGAGAAGGTAGAAAGATTGTTCGCTGATGATGCCACTGTGATGTACTGGCTTATGAACTGTGATTTTTGTTTTATTTGCAAGGTATTCTGGAAGACATGCAGAAAAGACTTGGTTCAGTTTTAAGGGAAAGGTCTGGATATCCAGCTGAGCTGCGAGATGGAGTGGGGGAATCGGAAAGCTGATCAATGCTGTGTTTCTTGAGCCTTGGCACTCAGGTCAGGTGGATCTAGAAGCACAAAGCATTTTCTTGATATGAACACAGTTTGCGTGAGCCAGGGGAGAGAAGGAAGCTCAGCTTGATTGAGAAGATTTGAAACATGCTTTACTGCACAGCTGAAAGAGTGACAGATACTATGGAGTCAGTGAGTTGTGTATGAGAGAGAGAAGGAGTAATGGAGAAACTTGCAGTCAGGGAAAATAAACACCACGTGATATAAGAGTAAGCAGCAGAACACACACACAGTGAAGGCACCTTGTGCAAGATACAGAAAGAAGAAAAATTAAGGGAGAGGAACAATTCAGCTTCACTTGAGGAGGAGGAAGTCAACAGAATTAATAATTGAAGAGATACAGTAGGTTACAAGAGGGAGCAGTTTTAGATCTTTCAGTGACATTGCACATTAAAGAAGTCGAGTGGACCATTGTATTGGTTTCAACTCGAGTGATGAAGATGAGTTTGCTTCCAACATGGTGTTGTTTTACTTAATCTGGCAATGCTATGTTATTCCCCATGCTATAAGAATCTGGGCAGAGATATCATGGTATTGAAGAATCCAAGATTTATTACAACTATTATACACCCTTGTACTCACAAACACCGAAGTGTCTGGCTAATCATAAGCTATAGGTTGAATTGAATTTATTGTCACGTGTACCGAGGCACAGTGAAAAGTTTTGTTTTGCGAGCAATACAGGCAGATCACAGAGTTAAGTAGCATAGATAAGTAAATAATAGGTAAATAGACACAAAAACCAAAACACAGGTACAGGTGAATGTTAAGAGTTTGTGAGTCCATTCAGTTTTCTAACAACAGTAGGGTAGAAACTGTTTCGAAACCGGCTGGTGAGTGTGTTCAGGCTTCTGTACCTTCTCCCTGATGGTAGAGGTTGTAGAAAAATATTGCCAGGGTGGGATGGATCTTTGAGAATGCTGGCGGCCTTTCCTTGACAGCCGGCCTGGTAGATGGATTCTATAAATGGGAGGTTGGCCTTTGTGATTGCCTGGGCTGAATTCACCACTCTGTGTAACCGTCTCCAATCTTGAATGCTACAGTTGCCATACCAGGTGGTGATACATCCAGGCAGAATGCTCTCGATGGTGCACCGATAAAAGCTGGCAAGGGTATTCGCCGTAATGCCAAATTTCCTCAGCTGCCTGAGGAAGATGAGATGTTGTTGGGCCTTTGTAACCAGTGCGTTCACAAGAAGAGTCCAAGAAAACTAGTCGTTGATGACCACTCCCAGGAGCTTGACAGTCTCCATTCATTTCACCTCTGTGCTGTTAATGTGTAGGCGGGCATGAGTAACATCCCGCCAAAAGTCAATAATGAGTTCCTTGGTTTTGCCAGCATTGAGAGCTAGGTTGTTCTCAGTGCTCCATTTTTCCAGGTCTTCCACTTCCCTTCTGTAGTCTGTTTTGTCGCCATCTGAGATTTGACCAACTATGGTGATGTCATCAGCAAACTTGTAAATGGCATTGGTCTGGTATTTGGCAACGCAGTCATGGGTATACAGCGAGTATAGTAGGGGGCTGAGTACGCACCCCAGGGGGGCTCCAGTGTTGACTGTTGGTGAGGATGAAATATTATCCCCAGTCTTCACTGATTGTGACCTGTGGGTCAGGAAATTGAGGATCCAGTTGCAAAGAGTGGGGCTTAGTCCAAGATCACTAAGTTTAGTAATCAGTTTTGAGGGGATGCTAGTGTTGAGAGCTGAACTGTAGTCAATGAGTAGGATTTATGAAAGAGCAGCAAGCTTTTAGTACAGTGTCATGCTTCAAGTGATCTGAGACAAGATGGAGCATGAGACTGTTATTTACTCAGGTCATACACATGCAATAAAGATACCCTGAGCATGTTTCTTGAAGACTCACTGAAATACTGACCATAAGACATTACACAACCACATGGAGGAGAATGTGAGACAGGAGACACCTCTGGGCATCTCAGAACATTACTGCTTTATGAAGACCCTCACTGTAGTGAGAAAATGGGTGGGAAGAGTGGAGGAGTGGGGAAGAGTGGAGGGGTGGGAAGAATGGAAGGGATGGGATCAACAGGGATGGGGGCAAATTAGACATTTTCCTTTGAAAGTAATAACTCAGAGAATCTAAAATGAATGTGTCCTGATAATGAGGAGAATATAAGATAAAGTGAAACTGAAAAAGGAGGTTGGTAATAAAGGCCAAGAGCAAAATTCAGTTAATAACCAGGGAAAATGTAGAAAGTAATGGACAAGATGGGCCAAATGGTGCCTTTCTCTACTATACATCTTTCAATAGAAACAGAAAGCAATTGAAAACATTAAGGATGAAGAAAGGTTATGAGAAAAGACTGGCAGGCAACACTGAATACACCCTAAAAAGTTTCTAAATAGTTCATTACAAGGAGATAGCTGCAGAATGTTTCATCTGGTGGAAGAGGACATGGCTAATGTTTGTTAAGGAAACATGATGTGAAGGCTATACAAAGAGGGAAGATCTTACTTATGGACAGGATATAGTATCAACAGAGAAGATATCAGAAATAGATTAACATTGCAATGCTTTGTTACTTACCTAGTCTTGATGGAATGCATCTTTGTTTATAGGAAGGCCTTTGTAGAAAGGTAGAAATAGCAGAGACCTTGGGCACAATCCTTCAATCCTCATCTCAGGGACTAACAGAGTAGTTAAATCAACATTCGAGAATGAGATGAGGGCTAAAACTGTCAGTCATATATCAATGGTGGGGTGTTAGTGGATACCATTCTGAGTGATCCATGGAGAGAATGTGATATTTGAGAGAGGAGACAAAGTTGAGTTACATTCTGAAGGAGAGTCATATCGTACTTGAAACTCTACTCATCAGACCTGTTTTAATTTCAGATTTTCAGTACCTGCAGGACTTTGCTTCTATCACTCTATTTTATGATTATAAAATTTGAGAGATGTCAGTTGCTGATGGCAGAGTCCATAAAAAAGGGAATGCTATTCAGTGGTAATGCCAAAACCATTTCTCCCCACCAAGATGAACTTTTGAGACTGATGGCCAATGTAAAATTTCAAAAATGATATCCAGATTTTTATGAGGTAAAGTGTTGAGACTTACAGAAACTGGGCAGATTTTTTTTATTTCAACAATATACTTTATTGACAAAATTATTTTGATATCTATACAATTGGTCATGCCATACATACATATACATTCCGTTTCTTGACATAAAGAGATCGGAATGAATCATTCATATATACAGGTCTGTACGTTTACCATCCATATATTTAGCTAAGGTGTCAGCAGAGCCCACTTACTGCGTGGACCTGCTGTTCTTCTTTTGCAGGCAGACATTGCACAGTGGTCTTTCCCCACCGCACTTTGGTGGCAGCTGCCCCAAGCTTCAGCACGTCCCTCAGCACGTAGTCCTGGACCTTGGAATGTGCCAGTCCGCAGCACTCAGTCGGGGTCAGCTCCTTCAGCTGGAAGATCAACAGGTTTCGGACAGACCAAAGAGCATCTTTGACCGAGCTAATGATCCTCCAGGCACAGTTGATGTTCATCTCGGTGTGCGTCCCGGGGAACAGACCGTAGAGCATGGAGTCCCACGTCACGGAGCTGCTTGGGATGAACCTCGACAAACACCATTGCATTCGTCTCTAGACTTCCTTCGCATAGGCATTTTCCAGAAGGAGGTATGTGACAGTCTCGTCCCCTCTACTTCGAGGGCAGCATGCGGTGCGGCTGAGAGTCTGGGCGTGCATAAAGGATCTCACAGGCAGAGCCCTTCTCACCACCAGTCAAGCCATGTCTCGGTGCTTGTTGGAAAGTTCTGGCAATGAGGCATTCTGCCAAATGACTTTGACAGTCTGCACAGGGAACTGCTCGATAGGATCCGCCCTGTCCATTTCCCGAAGGGTCTCAAGGACACTACGTGCTGACCACTGCCTGATGGACTTGTGGTTAAAGGTGTTTTTCTTCATAAACTTCTCCACGAAGGACAGGTGATACGGAACGGTCCAACTACTCGAAGCGTTCCGCGGCAGCGAGGCCAGGCCCATCCTTCGCAACACCGGGGACAGGTAGAACCTCAGTACATAGTTGGCTGCTCCAGGACCTGCAGCACAGAGCTGATGAGCTGACGTCTGAACCAGGGACACTTAGACACATGACGTACCTGGACTCTGTTTCAGTCCCACCCCTTAGATTAGTGACATCAAATTTAGTCCATGGTCGGGGACAGGAGGGTGTGACTGTGCATGAGGCAGGAATAGGACTACAGAATTTAGCCTTTGAGGAACCTCTGTCTGTGCCCTTGTCCAATAGATATGAGCTTCTTGCTCCTGATGTGAACAAGGGAGCATGGGCACTGCATTGTGGTACAAAGTGCCATTCAAGTGGAAGGAGAAAAAATAATTGTCATAGTAATAATGGATAGAATAGTTAGGGGAATAGATACTGTTGTGTTCAGCAAGGACAGAGTATCCTGAAGGCTGTATCTGGTGTTTGGAGCATCACTTCTGGATTAGAAAGGGAATTGGAGATGGGAAGGACCCGGCTGTCATGGTCTACCTAGTTACCACTGACGTAGGTAGGATGGGGAAAGGTGTTCTGAAGAGTATCTAATGGCTTCCATAGTTAAGCATCTTTGCTCAGTGGGCGAGTCTACTTCTAATGCTAAAGCATTGGGTGAGAGGCACTCCCACCGGTGAGAGCTACTGCCATTGGCTCTCATGCAGGGCAGCTTGGACATTATTGATACAAATGGTAAAGTCATCTGCCTCCTTACTCACCTCCATAGGTTTCCCAATCCAATGGATCTAGCATAAGAAGTGTTACTAACTTTGCCTCTCACCCTTATTCAGGACAACGTTAAGGGTAAAATGTGAGATGCAGAAATTTAGTGACAAACACTTACTGCAGGAATATTGATAAAACATACAAAAAGTAGACATCCCAAGATGTAGGCATGAGGAGTGAGAGAAGGGTTACCTGCTGTGTATGACAGGTGTTACAATAGCCTCCAAGTTAGAGAACTAGTGTTAAGACTTGCATGAAGTTAGACTGGGCTAAGAGTTTGGAGTTGTTGAGGAGACCAGAGAAGGGACTAAGCTTCTTGGAGGTGCCTCGTTAATAATGGAGGGGCTGAGCTCGGTTTCAGTGCAAGGATGCTGTTTGATGAAAAGAGCTAAGTGAGCATTTCAATCAATTACATTCCGATTTTAACATGGGCTGACTGCTTTTCTCATTTGTGGGAATGTATTTATTCATTGTGTTCAGTATGCTTGATGGAAAACTATCTCCGTTCCAAACAATAATGTTAGTTGAAAGGCATTGCACAAAATGAAACAAACGTTGGACAGAATGAGTGGGGTGATGTGGTGTGGGTGGGGTTGCGGGGGAGACATTGATTGCAGCAATTCCATCAAGACGCCCAGTTTGGGTGCCACGAATGCCACTCAGCTTCTGACCTCCTAACAGCCTTGGTTCAAACATGGACAAAAGAGCTGAATTCCAGAGGTGAGGTGAGAGTGACAAACCCTAGACATCAAGGCTGCATTCAACTGAGTGTGGCATCAAGGAACCCTACAGAACCTGCAATCAATGATGGTGGGGGATTCAGTCATGGTAACACAATCAAATGTCAAGTGGTGGTGGTTAGATTCTCTCTTATTGGTGATGGTCATTGCCTGGCATTTATCTAGGTGCAAACTCTCCACTGGTTGAAGTCATACCTGGCACACAGGAAAATGGCTGTGGTTGTTGGTGGTCAGTTATCTCAGCTCCAGGTCATCTCTGCAGGAATTCCTCAGGGTAGAGTTCTCTGCGCAACCATCTTCAGCTGCTTCATCAATGACCTCCCCTCCATCATAAAGTCAAACGTAGGGACGTTTGCTAATGGTTACAAAATGTTTAACACCACTTACGACTCCTCAGACACTGAAGCAGTCTGTGTTCAAATGCAACAAGATCTGGACAATATCCAAGCTTAGGCTGACAAGTGGCAAGTAACATTTGCTCCACACAAATGCCAGGCAATGACCATCATCAATAAGAGACAATCTAACCCCCACCACTTGATATTCTATTGTGTTACCATCACTGAATCCCCCACTATCAACACCCTTGGAGTTACCATTGACCGGAAACTCACCATATTGATTCACCATATCAGCTTAACAGCAACAAGATCAGGTTAGGGGCTAGGAATACTGCAGTGAGTAGCTCACCTTCTTACTCCCCAAAACCTGTCCACTATCTACAAGGCACCAGTCAGGAGTGTGATGGAATACTCCCCACTTGCCTGGATGGGTGCAAATCTAACAACACTCAAGAAGCTTGACACTACCCAGAACAAAGCAGCCCTCTTGATTGGCACTATATCCACAAACATCCACTCTCTCTACCAACAACTCTCAGTATCTGTAGTGTGTACAATTTATGAGGTGCACTACCTTCCAAACTTATGACCACTTCCATCTAGAAGGACAAAGGCAGCAGATATATGGGAACACCACCATCTGCAAATACCCCTCCAAGCCACTCACTATTCTGACTTGGAAATATATCGCTGTTCCTTGTCTGTCACGGGGTCCACGTCCTGGAATTCCCTTTCTAAGGGCATTGTGGGTCACAGAGTCAGGAACTGTGAGAATGGAATGAAATTCTGACAGGAAATAGGGCTTGAGGAAGCAGAGTGCCCAAGTCTTGGGTGAGCTGAGCATGAATGTACTGGTTGATTGCCTATCCCCAGATATGGAAATAGATCAGTCAAAGGAATGGAAGCAAATTCTCATCTTTCATCATCAAATCCCCCCTTTGGCCTCACTCCTTTGTAACTGGGTGGAATGAAAATGTGAGATTGTCATTTTGGAAGGAGCCTGCTCTTACTTTCCCACTGCCCCTGCCCAGCACTTACTCCAATGCCCCAAAACCCATCAACCTCACCCATTTCTCTGTTTGCTCTTCCAGGGTTTGATGGAGAATTGGTCGGATGACAGCTGGAACTGTGGTTATCACTGGTGGAATACTAGCAACAGTGATACTGCTGTGTATCATTGGTGTACTTTGTTACTGTAGACTCCAGGTATGTTTACAAAAATGTCGCATGACTGACCGTAACCGGGGTGGGAGGGGGCTGCTAGCATGGAGGGTGGAGGGATGGGAAAGATGAGTGAGTGGGGTCTGAATGATGAATGAATCCCTAGGAGTATCACAAATTTGATGTCTGTTACTCCCTCTCAGTTTGGAATGCTTTGGCTGTGACCAAGGGTAGACTGTCAGTGAGAGTGTAAGCAGTGACCATGCTGTGAACAAAGAATCGCAACCTGCATTTCTATAATGCCTTCCCCAGTCTGAGGGTGGTTCAAATTTATTTACAACCAAGGAAGTAGTTTTTGAATTGTATTCATCATTGCAATGTAAGAAACAGGGCTGTCAATTTAAATGGCATGTAAATAAATTACCTAGGTGAAAGTGAGGACTGTAGATGTTGCAGATTAGAGACGAGAGTGTGGTGCCGGAAAAGCACAGCAGGTCTGGCAGCATCCAAGGCGCAGGAAAATCGATGTTTCGGGCAAAAGACCTTCATCAGATCCTGAATGAAGGGCTTTTGCCCCAAACTTCGATTTTCCTGCTCCTCGGATGTTGCCTGACCTGCTGTGCTTTTCAGCACCACACTCTCGACTATAAATAAATTACCCCCCATTTTCTGTACTTTTGGTTAAAGGACATATGATTGGTCAGACATAAAGGGGATTTTGCCTTTATAGTGATTGTAATATGATCAGCCAGGTGGACTTCATAGTTTCCTGATAGGGGCCTAGTCCAATCAGGGAGTCCTGGCCGACAGATATAAACAGGAGGTGTCAGAGATTCTGAAAATAACAAATGATCAGATCACAGCAGGTCAGACAGCACCCATGGGGAGAGAGCAAGCTAATCAGAGCTGAGGTAGCAGAGATTCTGTTCACTCTGAGAGCTGGCTCTGGAGAGCTGGATCAGTGTCAAGGACTCTCCACGTGTAAATAGAGGGTGACGTGGTGACAGGATAGTGGCCTCTGTGGGGTCATTTCACCCTTCACTTCTTCAAAATATTACAAAGATGTCTCTCATTCTCTCTGAGAGGGCAGACAGGCCCTCAGTATAGCATTTCATCCAAAATACACCAGTAACTGACAGTGCAGCACCCTCTCAGTATGGAGTTGGGTGCTTGTGTCAGGTTAATTTATATTCTCAAGTCCCTGAAGCACTATTTATGCCAGTGAGCTTCACAAAACATGGGTAGAATGGCTACTGACTGAGCAATAACTGATGCTGTACACAAGTAGCAGACAGCAGTGAATTAGATTCAGTGATAAGAGAACACAGCGGGCTAAACTATAATAAAACAAAGAACTATAGATGCTGGAGGTCTGAGACCAAAATAGAATTCACTGGAGAAACTCAGCAAGTCTGGGCAGCATCTGTGTGAAGAAAGCAGAGTTAACAACTCAAGTGACTTGTGACTCTTTATCAGAATTGTTGGCAGCTGGGAACATGACTTGGATGCGAACGTGGGGGGTATGGTTAGTAAGTTTGCAGATGACACCAAAATTGGAGGTGTAGTCGACAGCGAAGAAGTACAATGGGACCTTGATCAGATGGGCCAATGGGCTGAGGAGTGCCAGATGGAATTTAATTTAGATAAATGCGACGTGCTGCAGTTTGGAAAGGCAAATCAGAGCAGGACTTATACACTTAATGGTAAGGTCCGAGGGAGTGTTGCTGAACAAAGAGACCTTGGAGTGCAGGTTCATAGTCCCTTGAAAGTGGAGTGGCAGGTAGATAGGATAGTGAAGAAGGTGTTTGGTATGAGTACAGGAGCTGGGACGTCATGTTGCAGCTGTACAGGAATCGGTTAGGCCACCTTTGAAATAGTGTGTGCAATTCTGGTCTCCTTCCTATCGGAAGGATGTTGTGAAACTTGAAAGGGCTCAGAAAAGATTTAAATGGATGTTGCCAGGGTTGGAGGATTTGAGCTTTAGGGAGACGCTGAATAGGCTGGGGCTGTTTTCCCTGGAGTGTTGGAGCCTGAGAGGTGACCTTATAGAGCTTTATAAAATCATGAGGTGCATGGATAGGATAATTTACAATTTACCTGCAGCACTTCATTCAATATAGTCTCCTGTGTTCTCCACTCACAATGTGCTCTGCTATACTTTGGGAAGATGAAATCTAAGCGGGGTGACTGCTTTGCAGAACACTGAGACTCTGTCCTGCAAATGAACCTGAACTTCTAGTTGCCTGCTACTTGAACACACTTGAACTATAATAAAACAAAGAACTACAGATGCTGGAGGTCTGAAACCAAAACAGAAATCACTGGAGAAACTCAGCAAGTCAGGGCAGAGTCTGTGGGAAGAAAGCAGAGTGGATAGGATAAATAGACAAAGTATTTTCCCTGGGGTGGGGGAGTCCAGAGTGAGTCAGCATAGGTTTAGGGTGAGAGGGGAAAGATATAAAAGGGACCTAAGGGGCAACTTTGTTTGTGCAGAGGGTGGTACGTGTATGGAATGAGCTGCCAGAGGAAATGGTGGAGGCTGGTACAATTGCAACATTTAAAAGGTATCTGGATGTGTATATGAATAGGAAGGGTTTAGAGGGATAAGGGCCAAGTGCTGGCAAATGGGACTAGATTAATTTAGTGCTGTCCATCGCTATGACTCTACATAGAGTGGTGTTATTTATGCTGAAACAGAAGTTGAGGGTGAGGGTTAGGGAGAGATGAACAAGTAAGTGGAGACAGAACCGAGAGAGAGAGAGAGAGAGAGAGAGAGAGATAAGAAAGGGGGAGTTAAACAAGGAGATTATGCATAGCAGGCCAGGACAGAAGAAAAATTGACTGAGAGATAATCAGAACTATGAGCAAGTGAGAAAATGAGTTAATTGAGCTGAATGCAACCCGTATGATGTGATAATGAGCCTGGGAGGACGTGAGAATTGGTGTCTGTGCTAAAAGAATCCCTTGTCATAATAGGACCTGGTGTGGGGCTGGGTGAAAAACATGGAAGGAAGAAAGCAGGGTCTGAAGTTATTGAACTCAATGCTGAGTCCTAGAGACTGCAGGATCCCCAAGCGGAAAATTAGATGTTGTTGTCTGAGCTTGCACTGAGGCTCGCTGAAACACTACAGCAAACTCACGTCAGAAACGTTTGCGTCTGGGACACAGTGGTGTGTTCCAGCAGGCAACTGGAAGTTCAGGCTCATTTTTAGGACAGAACCTCAGTGTTCTGCAAAGCAGTCACCCCGCCTAGATTTCATCTTCCCAACGTAGAGCAGAGCACATTGTTAGCGGAGAACACAGTAGACTATATTGAGTGAAGTGCTGCAGGTAAATTGCTGCCTCATGTGGAAGGTGCGTCTTAGGGGATTGGATAATGAGGCAGGAGGAGGTAAACAGGCAGGTGTTACACCTTCTGCGGTTGCGTGGGAAGGTGCTGTGGGGGTGGAAAGGGAGAGGATCAAGGTGTCCCAGAGGGAACAGTCCCTGCGGAAGTCTGACAAAGGAGGGGACAGGAAGGGAGTATGCATCTGGTGGTGGCAACCCGTTGGATATGGTGGAAATGGCAACTTATAATTCGTGGGATGCGAAGGCTGGTGGGGTGTTAAGTGAGGGTCAGAGGGACTCTGTCATTGCTGTGGGAGGAAGGAGAAGGAGTGAGGGCCGAAGTGCGGGAGATGGGTCAGACACCACAAAGAGCCCTTGTTGACCGCAGTGGTGCGGAATCCTCAGTTGGGGAAGAAGGTAGACATTTCTGAGGCAGCCCTTGCAGAAAATGGCATTGTCAAAACACATGCGACAGAGACAGAGAAACTGGAAGAATGGGATGGAGTCTTTACAGGAAGCAGAGTGTGAGGATGTATAGTCAAGGTAACTGTGGGAGCCGGTGGGCTCGTAGTGTATAACGATGGCCAGCCTATCCCCAGAAATGGAAACAGAGATGTCCAGGAAGGGAAGGGAGGTGATGGACCAGGAAAAGGTGAGGAAATTGGAAGCAAAATTGATTAATTTTTCCAAGCAGGCTAACCCACTGTTTTCCTCGGTACTGCAACAACTCATCCATTTATAAAGCAGCAACAATAATGCAGGTCATTTACTGGAGCATTTTTAAATTTAACTCAACACTGAGTCACTCAAGGAGATTCTAGGACAGGTGGCCTACAGACTGGTGTAAGAGCTAGATACCAAGGTGGGCGTACAGCAGGTATGAGAGGTGGAATGATTTAGGCAGGGAATTCCAGACCTCCCAGACACAGGGAGCTACAGACACAACCACCCAATGGTGAAGTGATTAAAATCAAGGATGTGCAAAAATTCGAAAAACACAGAGATCTGGAAGTTTTCAGGGTCGCAGGACATTAAAGAGATGGGGAGAAGGTAAACAGGCTTGTGTTCCAACTTCTGTGATTGCATAGGAAGGTGCTGTGGGGTTATGAGGTAGTGTCGGAGGTGGAGGAGAAGCGGACCAAGGTATCTCATAGAGAACAGTCCTTGTGGAAGGCTGACAGGGGAGGGGAGGGGAATATGCATCTGGAGGTGGCATCTCACTGGAGGCAGTGGAAACGGCAAATTATAATTCTTTGGATGCAGAGGCTGGTGGGGTAGTAAGAAATTGGAAATCAAAAATAAAAATAGCAGCATTGTTGGTCAGGGAATTAACATGCAAGCTTGAAGGTGACAGATGAGAGGGGTTTGGTGAGAGTCGGGGTAAGGGCAGCAGAAGTTTAGGTTTGCATGTGAGATGCCAGGCAGGAGATAATTGGAAGTGGGCAAAGCAAGCTGTTTATTGCTGGCTTCACCTGACACAAGTTTCCTGCCTCTTTGTTCCCCTCCCAGTATTACTGCTGCAAGAAGGATGAATCAGACGACGAGGAGGAATGTTCAGACATACCCGCTCACCCACACATCCCTTGCAACTCATGCAACGCGCATGTCATGGACGGATTGGTCCCTCAATTGGCGCTGCCAGGGGAGCCTAGCCAGACACTCACAAGGGGCTCGTGTCCCAGTTGCACGCCCTTTTATGTTCGAACCGCTGACGAGATGCGCAACGGGGGCGAACGTATCTCATACACTCCCGCCCGCTACAAAGAGCCAGGGCTGCCCCTCAAGGTGCCGTCACTTCAAGGTTTCCCGATGAGCCGGCAGAACACCGTGCGGGAGATGTTTGTGGGCGTCAGGGCTATAAGTACTGAGGTGTGAACTGGGGCACCAGGGAGATGGAGAGAAGGAGACGATTTTAGTTTTCTCTATTAAGTGGAGGTAAAAGAGAGTTTGCAAAAAACAACACATGGCCTTGGACAACAGGTTCCAATAAAGGAATTCACCCCTTTCTATTCTCATCGATGAAGGCCCAGCACTCATCCTGCCCTGCAGGGCATCCATCTGAACGTTCTTCCCTCAGGACTAACAACACAAGACAAGCAACAAAGCCTGTCTTGCTGCACGCTTTTTTTGAAACGTTCACGTGTTTTTGGAAACCATCTGCAAAGAAAGTGTGGTTCCTCTTTCTTTACAAAGAGGCCAAGGGCACTGTCTTTCAAAATGTAAGGCCTGATGGTGACACCAGTAAACCGGCTTGGAATCTAAGCATCAAAGAAGGACAAGTGCCATTTCACTGTTTTCGCTTCCGCTGTCACGTCAGCTCACTAATATTGACTTCGGATCATCACACGGTAGTCTCAGATGTGTTCACTTGGTTGTGTTCTGTACCAGATTATAGGCTTTGCTGCTCAACTCCCAGTCACTAACTTTACCTTTCTTTTAAAACTCCCCTTACTGGTCCTCCAGCATCACTGACTGCCCATTCCACCTCGTGCACTCTCGTCCCAAGCCGATAGACGGGGCTGTTGTTGGGAGAAGGAAGAGAGTTTGAGCTCCTGGATATGGTTGCGGGTTTTCCCAAGTCTGTTCACTCTGTTTTTCTACCAACCCTTCTGAAGTTTTGATATGGGGCATGGAGTGGGTGGGGAATGACGGAGGAAAATCCTGGTGACCAGGCAGGATGGTCGAAGGTGGAAGATATTATGGTGAAAGCTCCAAGAGTGCATCTAACCTGAGTTGGCAGGAGCTAGAGAGAGAAGGAGATGGTGGGTGAGAAAAGGAACAATCCCTATGGGAAGATGTATGATAGACTGGAGGATCAGGCCAGGCTCCAGTGACTGTCTACTCTCAGTTGGCTTGTTGACTCTCAGTGCCTGTCCCTACACTAGGGAAATGTATTGATTTGATTTGTTTACCTAGGTACAGTGAAATGTGCACATACAAAGTGCATTAGGGTAATAGAGCAGAGCGAGGAATACAGTGTTACAGCTGCACAGAAGGTTGCACCAAGAGCAACATTAATTTTAAAACTTGAGAGGTGAATTCAAAAGTCTAATAACAGCGGGGAAGAAGCTGTTCTTGAATCTGTTGGCACATATGTTTAAGCTTTAATACCCTCTGCCTCATGGAAGAGGCTGGAAGATATTATAACCAGGTTTGGAGGTGGGGGGGTCTTTGATGATGTTGGCTGCCTTCCCGAGGCAGTGAGAGGTGTAGGTGGAGTCAATAGACAGAAGGCTGGCTTGCGTGCTGGACTGGACTGTGTTCATAACTCTCTGTAGTTTCTTATGGGCCTGGGCAGAGCAGTTGCCATACCAAGCCGTGATGTACCTGGGTGGATCAAGATGGTCAGATCTTTATGGACATGCCTAATTTCCTTAGCCTCCTGAGGAAATAGAGGCATTGCAGCATCCACTGGGACAGAAGCATTGAACTGTGGTGTTGGAGGTCAAGGATGGAGTGGAGTTTGATGTTGCTAAGATGAGTCGTCTTTCTGCATGAAAGTTGCTGGGCTGGAGGTTAGTGTTGTTTGGGTAATGGGGTGGATGAAAGAGGATTTCACAATGACATAGATTTTGGGTAGTCAGTTCCAATAAAGGAAGATTGCTGTTTACTAATTAGTCAATTAGAGATAGTATCCAGTCTGAGAGAAGATTCTCAATGTTTCTGATGCTCAGGAACTCTCTTTCTCTTTCCTATTATGAGATATTGGCCCTACAATTAGGGATCTCCTTCTCTCTTCCTTCCAAAAACAAATGCTTTTGAAAGCATGGTCTAATTGCCTAAGGGCGGTCTGACCATTTGCTGGTTAATCCATTCCCGGTCAAGTTCAGTCAAAGTGAAAGGGTCCTGCTTCTTCCCAAGCTTCACTGTTTCACATTCACAACATAGCTGGGTGGCCACGTTACCATGAAAGTGGTAAACCGAGTAACAAGTAAAGTTTCTTGTGAAGCTGTGTGTGCTGGTTTTCTGGTCGAGCTAACAGCTTTCTGCAGTGGGCAATGTCATCATTGCAAAGATGTTCGTGAACTTTGTATTTCACTTCTGTTTCATGACTATGTTTACAAGGAAATGCCAATGCCCTGTGTGTGTCTCAGAGCATGTGGGAGGTGTGTGTGTGTCTGTGTGTGTGTGTGTGTGTCCACACTGGAACACCCAAAGAGTGAAATCACCTCGTCATGTGGTTCATCTGCTGAAATCAGCAGGTTTCAGAGAGAGAGAGAGAGAGACTGAAGGTTTGCTTTTCACCTTGGCAGGCTGGGTTTAAAACAAGCCTCAGCTATTGGTATGGATGTCTCCTCTGTTCCGTGACCTAAAGATGTACACTGGCATGGTTCCATCTCCTTGCTGATAATTCTGCACAAATTGCCACATGAGGGCCAAGAAAGACCTCAATGATGGGAATTGGAAATGTCACCTCAGTGTTTCGGGGGGAAAGGGAAAACACTTGTGAAGTTAAAAGATATTGGTGGAGCTGCTAAACTGTTTCAATCCAAGCTCTACCATAGCGAAAAGCAATAGAAGATGGAAAGTGCTGAGGAGTGGACATGCACCATTGGCCAGCAACGTCATCGTAACTAGCACAAGATTTGATCTACATGCTCAATTCCTCCAATTGTTAGCAACATGGGGAGCAGTAACTAGTCCTCAGCACAAGCTCAGGGAGACAAGTCACAACAACAGATTATCACAATGAAATAACTTAATAAATCCAATGCTTTCAGTAGTACATTTCAAAAGAGTGCACGAGTTTAAAATAACAGTTGTTCCTTGGGAATTATGTGATGGGGAGTTTATTCTGGTGGTGAGGATGAGACGTTTGATGACATCTTGTTACAGGATCATCCAATGTCAAATTGTATTGATCAGCTTTCAACCCTGCTCAGCCAGAACCTGCTAATTTTGTGGATTGGAGTTGGATTACGATATAATCCCCTGCTGGCTCTGAAGACAAGGCATTTCTGTTTCATAAACAACACACTCCCTTGGTGTGCTAAACATTGAAACATTAAGGTGAAAGTAGCTCTTACTTTGAAAATAGTGTGTGTGTGTATGTGTACGCACGCATTGGTATGTGTATGCACGTCTGTGTGTGTGTGTGTACTGGTATGTATATGCATGTCTGTGTGTGTTTGTGAGAGTGTGTATGTGCCTGTGTGTGTGAGAGAAAGATTCTATGTGTGTGTGTGTGTGAGAGAGTGTGTGTCTGTGTGTGTGCGTATGTGTGTGTCTGTCTGCGTGAATGAGTGTGTGTGTGTGTTGGTACCAGCTGAGCAGAATATCAAACCTTTGATGGTTAAAGTGACAATGCTGCCTCTCTCCCTTCCCTTTGCTCTGAAGAAGATCTTCCTGTTGCCAATGTTTGTTTGCCAGTCAAATCACCAGTTTGGCAAGCACTCATGTGCCAACTACCCTTCACTCTATATTTTACTTCATTACCTTCTCCCCTTTTTGTATCTAAGTTTTCATTCATCGTTTTATTCAGCAGCTTGCATGTATCCTCCCTATTTCCCCAAGCGTTTGCTCTTCTCTTATTCTCTACTGCCATCCCTCACTCATACCAAGGCTTTCAATTTTCTGATTCCCATCCAGTCTGTTTCCCACTAATTGGCTCTCCTTCTCTAACATATTTTTCCTCCCTCCTCCTTGCCTACTGTGTTCTCTGCCAGACTAGTGCACTGTCCCACGCTAACTCAAGTCGACAGATCAATGGTCCGTGGAATAGACCCCTCCAGCTCCAAACCTCAAGACATATCAAACCCAACAACATCTGAGCTCTCTGAAATAGCAGGGTGGAGCAAGAGAAGGTCATGTTCATTGGTTTTAAGAAAGTAACAGGATCTGATTTTAGTAAACATTTCTCATCTGAGTTTGCAACACGCTGCATGCTGGATGCATAATAATAGTTTCATTTCTGTAAATGCAACATCCCCAGCTATACTGAGGAGATTGTCCATAAACCAAAGGTTCCTGTTTAAGGAAGACATGGGGATTTTTTTCCCCCTATTCGAGGGTTATTGGCTTGTGGAAGTCTTTTCCCCAGAGTGTAGTGGAGACAGGGTCATTGAATACTTTTAAGGCTGAATTAAATAGATTCCTGATTCAAAGGTTATTAGTATTAGACGGGAAAGTATAGACCATAATCTTAGCAGCCAGGATCTTATCAAATGGTAGCGCAACTCAAGGCGGTGTATGGCCTACTCCTGCTCCTAATTCATAAATTCACATGTAAGCCCACAAGTTCAGTTCAAGGCCTTCAGAGAAACCTCATCAATTGACTGGATTTTATCAGCCAGAAACTATGTAAGTGCGTTACTAGCCCCACACCATGAGCAGTGAGATATGGAAAGTAATTTGAGAACAAAACGTTAATATTTAGTGGCTCTCTGATGACAGATCTTTCATCACAGTTCATCCCAGATACGCAAACTCCATCAACTAGAGAGACAAAGGTGACACATATATGGTAACACCAACCCCTCACAGCGACACGTCATCCTGACTTGGGACTATATGGGCGTTCCTTTATTGTCACTGGGTCAAAATCCTCGAGCTATCTTCCAACTGCATGATGTGGACACAACGGTTCAAAAAGGCAGCTCAACACCACCTTCTTAAGGACACGTAAGGATGGGTCAGAAATGCTGGCCGCGCCAGTGCCACAGAGCACTGGGAATCCTAACTGGAGGCTTCCCCTCAAGGCTTTGACCAACCCGATCCCTGTGGCTCAGATGAAGCAAAGACATTCCCCCCAAAGAGGTGAGCGTTTTCCCAATTGTTGTGGGAAGGCCTTGTACATGAGGCTGGTTTGGGAAGGTAGTGGGGTTGGAGGGCCAGGGTGCTTTGGGGTTAAGGAATGAAGCTGAGAAGAATACGTGCAACCAGTGTGGCCAAGCTTAGTATAGAGCCCACAACAACAGGGATTGTGTTCAGAGGGCTCACTTCTTTATTCAAAAGATCCTTGTCACACCAGGGCACCGTTTATGAGGATGACTGAGGGGCCAGAAGAGTGTGGAAGGATCACACAGCACTCCTTTAGGACACTGGGCTGTGGATAGCTGGGATACATGTCCTTCTCCTCTAACCTCCTGCCTTCACCTCACCTCCTATCTCCTTCTCCACCATGTTTCACTCCAATGTTTCCACCCTGGGACATCAAGATGTGCCGAAAAAATTGCCCAGAGAATCAACAGGAAGGACAAAAGCAAGGCCCAAGCATCCCTGGACGAGCGTTGTGTTGGAGAGTGGAATTTGGACCAAACTCGATGGGCTGAATGGCCTACTTCTGCTCCTACATCTTATGGCCTATTTCAGGATTCTGCAGTGAATCAGGAAAGAGGTAATATGCTGCTGTCAATGACAGTGCAGATTAAGGGGGCACCATCCTTTACAATACCCATTCTGATTAATAGGGCTTCATTGTGTGCATTCGATACATCACCAAAGCCTTGCATGCTCCCTTAGTGTAAACTGGAAAGGGCTGGATGTACCTTGCTAACTGGATTTGGAGAATAAATCGTATTTATTTAAAAATATTGTAATAAAATATCTTGAAGATGTGAAGCCTCTGCTGTGTCTTGTTTGTATTTCAATCTCACTCACAGTCATGCATCACTGAAACAGGCACTTCGTCCCAACTTGTCTACATTAATCAGGTCTCCTAAACTGAACTAGTCCCATTTGCCTGCATCTGGCCTTATATACCTCTAAACCTTTCCTAGCCGTACACCTGTCCAACTGCCTTTTAAATGTTGCAATCGTACCCGCCTCTATCACTTCCTCTGGCAGCTTGTTCCATAAACGTATCAGCCTCTGTGCCCCTCAGGTCCCTTTTAAACCTTTTCCCTCTCAGCTTTAACCTATGCCCTCCAGGTGTGGACTCTCCTACCCTGGGGAAAAGACCTATTCACCATGTTCATGCCCCCTCATGATTTTATAAACCTCCATAAGTTCACACCTCAGCCTCTGACGCTCCAGGGAGAAAAGTCTCAGCCTATCCAGCCTCTCCCTATAGCTCAAGCCCTCCAGTCGCAGCAACATCCTGGTAAATCCGACTTGCGTATTCACCCCTGAGCCAAAGCTAATCGTCTTTTCCCAGCTCTCAGGCAGCTGGCTATATTCCTATGTGGAGCTCTGCAGACAAAAATGAATTGGAAGCAGAGAAAATGCTATTATATTAAAGAAACATTTGCAAATTTACAGTGTAGGGACAGACCCTTCACGTCAATTAGCAAAAGAAGAACAAGGAATTTGAATGTTTTCCATATGGATGTATTCACAATACCCAGTACCATTTAGGTGCAGTTTGCTATTCCCTTCCACTGACCTGTCACACCTATGTGGTAACAACCTCTTATATCTGTGCCCAAACCTTGCCCCAGTATCAGCTGTCATTTATCACAACTAGAGCCTGCACATACACACACACACAACTGAGACTTTTTCCTTTTGAAACATTTACATTTTAATCTGCTGTGTGCACCTTAATCCTTTGCTAAACCAATCCCAGGACTCATCCCACTCACATCATCTCTGCTTCACACCTTCTGTGCTTCAATTTGTTCAAATTTACCCAACAATCACCCTGGAGGAGGGGACACAGAAAAGGGATTGCCTGTGGTGATAGACTCTATAAGCTACTTCAAAACCAAGAAACGTCAATAACATGGACAAACCAGTCCAACTGGTACTGCTCAACTACCGTAAAGTTGATGTGAAGATCTTTGTAAAGAAGCTCACGAAAACCTCTCCGTTCTGGCAATTAATGAATGAGCACAAACTAAGTTAAAAACTAACTGTAATTGTGCGGGCTGTCTCTCAGCCCATCCAGCTGACTATCTGGCCCGTCCCTTTACAACTGTTGGACATATAAATCTCCCTCACCTCCCACATCCAAACTATAACAGGCTGTTTAAATCAGCCATTTCTGATAACAAGCGGGGGCTGCTTGTAATCAATACTTAACTGCTGATAAACCTTAGCATTCAGGTCAACGGCTGTCTCGGTCACAGGAGGAAATCTAAACACAAAGGAAAGTGACAGAAAATCAGAGGCCATTGGCAGGTGAGATCTGGGAGAAAAAGCTAAGTAATAAAACCAAGAAGACCATTCAGCTCCTGACCTTGCAGCCTTGGGAAATCCATAAGTGTCCATTTCTCCAAATGACATGGTTCTAAATTAAAAGCATGATCATTGGTCTTCCCTGGTCTGAAGTGAAGGCACACAGTCTCCATTAGAGGTCTGAAGCATGGAGCCAGTCTCCAATAAACCAAGTAGACAAGAGGGATACTTTCATTACATGGAGTTGCAGAGTTAGGTACAGACCATTGCACATGCTGGACTCAGCTGTGGGAGTACATCATGGATTCGGGATATTCTGAGGCTGCAAAAGATGCCAACTAAGTGCAAAGCATCGCTGAAGAAATCTGCTGATGCCGGAATATAATTGATACATTTAAATCACAATTAATAAATTTGCATCAAACCAATCAGGTGGAAGCAACTTAAAGTGCTGTTGAGAGGGAGTGCAGCGCACAGGTAATTCACATTTTAAACACGTAGCAAGTATAAATCGATATCTAAAACACAAGTGCTAGGTAAGGGCGTTGGGACACAGGCCAAGATCAAACCAAAAATTGCTTCAGCACAAGTTAACTGGCATATGGATCACTCAGATTCACCTTGTCCACATACACCCAGCCATAACTGAAAAAGCATAAATCTTATTTTAAAAGTCTAAAGTAAAATGAGCTTTCAGAAGAGTCAATGCCTTTATTTTATTCATTTATGGGCTGTGGACATGACTGGCTAATTGCTCAACCCTGGTTACCCTTAAGAAGATGGCGGTGACCCTCCTTCTTGAGCTTGCCTTGAGCTACTGGTGGTTCTGTTCCTATGTATCCGCTGCCCACGAGCTAGGAGCGTCCTTAGACTAAAGGTAAAGTGAACATAAAGCAAGAGACACCTGGTGGTGGTTTAGCCTGAGGGTTACCACGCCTCAGGAAAGACGAGAGGTTGAAAAGGAAACTCTTCAGCCTATGCGGGGATTGAACCCACGCTGTCGGCATTACCCCTGCATTGCAAACCAGCCATCGAATCCAGCATAATCTACTCTATACAGCATTGCAACAAGTTAAATCTTGATGAACACACTGAATTAGTGATCAGGAAAATCCTGACCGAGGCTGCTCTAGTCAGAAAGGCCACATATAAAACAGTAGAAAACAGTAGAATCGAAACAAAAGACTCTCAGAACCAAGACCTTTGTGCATTTAGAAGCAATGGACTTATTAGCAATAAACAGCATGGTTTTGTACAGGAGAGGTCATTCCTCACTAATTTGATTGAGTTTTTTGAGGAGGTGCCGAAGATGATTGATGCGGGAAAAGTGGTTGAAGTTGTCTACACGGACTTCAGTAAAGTCTTTGACAAAATCCCTCAAGGCAGCCTGGTACAAAAGGTGAAGTCACATGGTATCGGGGTGAGCTGGCAAGATGATACAGAACTGGCTTAGTCATAGGAGCAGAGGATGGCTTTGGAAAGATGCTTTTTGGAATGGAGGGCTGTTACTACCGGTGTTCCACAGGGATCAGTGCTGGGACCTCTGCTGTTCATGGTCTATATAAATGATTTGGAGGAAAACGTAGCTGGTCTAATTAGCACGTTTGCGGATGATACAAAGATTGGTGGAGTTGCGGATAGTGAGAAGGATTATCAGAGGATACAGCAGGATATAGATCAGTTGGAAACAAGGGCAGAAAAATGGCAGATGGAGATTAATTCAGACAAGTGTGAGGTGATGCATTTTGAAAGCTCAAGTACAGGTGGAAATTATACAGTGAATGACAGAATCCTAAGGAGTATTGATTTGCAGAGGGATCTGGGTATGCAGGTCCATAGGTCACTGAAGGTGCTGGTGCAGGTAGGTAAGGTAGTAAAAACAGTTTATATTATGTTTGCCTTTATTGAAAGGGGCATTGAGTATAAGAATAGGCAAGTTATGCCACAGATTTATAGAACTTAATTAGTGTCGAGAGTGTGGTGCTAGAAAAGCACAGCCAGTCAGGCAGCATCTGTGGAGCTGGAGAATCAACGTTTCAGGCATAAGCCCTTCATCAGGAATGAGGCTTGTGGGCCAAGGGTACTAAAAGATAAATGGGAGGGGCGGTGTTAAGGCTGGGGGTGTGAAAATGTAGCTGAGAGTGCAATAGGTAGATGAAGGTGGGGATGAAGGTGATAGGTCGGGGTGGGGTGAAGCAGATAGATGGGAAGGAAGATGGACAGGAAGGACAGTTCAAGAGGGCCATGCTGAGTTGGATCTGGGATAAGGTGGGGAGAGGGAAAATGAGGAAAGTGGTGAAACCTACATTGATCCCTTGGGGTTGGAGTGTCCCATGGTGGAACATGAGACGTTCTTCCTCCAGGCATCAGGTGGTTAGGGTTTGGCGATGGAGGAGGCCCAAGACCTGCATGTGCTTGGCGGAATTGGAGGGGGAGTTAAACTGTTCAGCCACAAAGCAGTAGGGTTGTATCGTGCGCGTGTCCCGGAGATGTTCTCTGTAACATTCCACAAGTAGGTGTCCTGACTCCCCAGTGTAGAGGAGACCACATCGGGAGCAATGGATACAGTAAATGATGTGTGTGGAGGTGCAGGTAAATCTCTGATGGATGTGGAAGGCTCCTTTGGGGTCTTGGATGGAGGATAGGAGGGAGGTGTGGGCGCAGGTTTTGCACTTCCTGCGGTGGAGGATGGTGCGATGTATCCAGAGGTTGGTGGCGTGGAAGGTGAGGACCAGGGGGGTTCTGTCCTTGTTGCATTGGGAGGTGTGGGATTCGAGGGCGGAGGTGCAGGAAGTGGATGAAATGCACTGGAGGGAATCATCTACCACGTGGGAGGGGAAATTGCGGTCGAAGAAGGAGACCATCTGGTATGTTCTGTGGTGGAATTGGTCCTCCTGGGAGCAGACCTCTTGTAAGGTCCATGCCGCCCCACCAACCCACCATCTCCTCCTGGCACCTTCCCCTGCCACCGCAAGAATTGCAAAACCTGTGCCCACACCTCCCGCCTTACTTCTGTCCAAGGCCCCAAAGACGACTTCCACATCCATCAGAGATTTACCTGCAATTCCACACGTGTCATTCACTGCATCCTTTGCTCCCAATCCGGTCTCCTCTACATCGGGGAGACAGGATGCCAACTTGCGAATGCTTCAGGGAACATCTCTGGGACACATACAATAAACAACCCCACTGCCCCGTGGCTGAATACTTTAACACCTCCTCCTATTCCCCCAAGGACATGCAGGTCTTGGGATTCTTCCATCGCCAAACACTTACCACCCGACACCTGGAGGAAGAACGCCTTATCTTCCACCACGGGACCCTCCAACCACATGGGATCAATGTGGATTTCACCAGTTTCCTCATTTCCCCTACCCCCATCTTTACCTTCCAACTCAGCATGGCCCTCTCGAACTGTCCTACCTGTCCATCATCTTTCCCGTCTATCCACTCCACCCTCCTCTCTGACCTACCACCTTCACTCCCACCTTCATCTACTTATTACATTCCCAGCCATCTTTCCCCAGCCCCACCCCCTTCCCATTTATCTCCCAGTCCCCCGGCCCACAAGCCTCACACCTGACAAAGGGCATATGCCCGAAATGTCGATTCTCCTGCTCCTCAGATGCTGCCTGACAGGCCGTGCTTTTCCAGCACCACACTCTCGACTCTGATCTCCAGCATCTGCAATCCTCACCGTCTCCTGGAACTTTAATTAGGCCACATTGGAATATTGCATACAGTTCTGGTCACCATACTACCAAAAGGATATGGATGCTTTGGACAGCATACAGAAAAGGTTTACCAGGATGTTGCCTGGTATGGGGAATTTTGGCTGTGAAGGAAGGTTGGATAGACTGGGTG
This sequence comes from Chiloscyllium plagiosum, assembly GCF_004010195.1. Taxonomy (NCBI): domain Eukaryota; kingdom Metazoa; phylum Chordata; class Chondrichthyes; order Orectolobiformes; family Hemiscylliidae; genus Chiloscyllium; species Chiloscyllium plagiosum. The sequence goes on along the minus strand of NC_057720.1, from coordinate 86,066,704 downwards.
TGTTTTCATTGGAATGTAGAAGGTTGAGGGGTGACTTGAATAGACATTCCTAAGGTTATGAATGGCAAGGGTAGAGTGGAAAGTATGAGGCTTTTTTTTCTCAGGGTGGAGGACTCAATTACTAGGGGACACAGATTCTAGCTGTGAACGCCATAGTTCAAAACAGATATGCTAGGCAACGTTTTCATCCAAAGGGTGGTGAATACCTGGAACGTGCTGCCAGAGGAGGTGGTAGAAGCAGACACAATAGCAGCATTCAAGAAGCACCTGGATGAATACAAGAATCGGAAGGATGAATACATGAATAGAGGGATACAGATCCTGTAAGTGAAGAGAGTTTTAGTACGGAAGGGCAAAATGTATTGGCACAGGCTCGGAGGGTCAGAAGCTTGTTCCTGTGTTGTATTGTTCTTTGTTCTTTATCGTTGTTTGGGTATAGATTTTCAGCTTGCTATCCAGGTGGAATATAGTCATTGTAGAAACTAAAATCAGGTGTTGTTTTTATGGTAAGAGTGTCCACCACACAATCCTTGTGGAGACCAAAGTCCCACTTTCATATTGAGAATAACCTCCATCATGTTGTGTAGCACTGTCACCATGCTGAGTGGGACAGACTTCAAACAGATTTAGCTACTCAAGACAGGGAACCCATTAGGCACTGTTGGCCATCAACAGCAGCAGAACTGTACTCCAGCACAATCTGTAACCTCATGGTCTGGCATATCCCCCACCCAACCATTACCATCAAGCCAGAGGATCTACCCTGGTTCAATGGAGAGTGCAGGAGGGCATGCCAGGAGCAGCACTAGACAGACCAGAAAATGAGGTATCAAGATCCTGACAGTATCCATCTTACCGAGTCCCCTCAGGAGCTTTTATGTTTCAGTGAGATTGATTCTTATATTTCTAAACTCCAATGTGTGTATAGGCCTAAGATGTTCAACCTTTCTTCAGAAGGTATGCTCTTTAACCCAGGAATCAGTGAAGTGAACATCTGTGAACTACATCCAAATTAATTGAATAATTTTTCAAATAAGGTGAGTAAAACTGAAAACAGTGCTCTAGATGTTGCCTCACCAAGGTCTGAGCAGTTACAGTAACACTTCATTATTCTTAAATGCAATCCCTCTTACAATTAATGGAGACCTTTTTTTGCCTTCGTAATCACTTGCTGCACCTTCGTACTAACATCCTGTGATTCCTGTAGCAGGACTCCCTGATCCCGATGCACTGTAGAATTCTGCAATCTCTATTAGAATAGGATTCTGTTTTTCTATTCTTCCAAAGTAGGCAAGCAGGTTTTCTTTGCACATTATACTTAATATGCTATTTTATTGCCCACTCACTTAACCGTTTGCAGATTTTCCACCTCCTCTTGACAACTTGACAACTTCCTACTTGATGTCATCAGCAAATACAGCTATCATACATTCAAGACAATACGTCCAAGTCATTGATGCAAGTTTGTGAATAGTCATGGCCCCAGTACTGACCCCGTTCCACTAGCTACAGCTGCCTACTCAAAAGAAGATCCATTCATCCCTTGTCTCTCCTGAACTATTAGCAAACCAAACATTTTGACAGTCATGACCCATTCCATCCTCTGTTCGACCCTGATCTTTCTTCACCATCTGTGATGTAGATAATTATTTCTGATAACAGTGTGACAGATATTTTTGGGTCACTACTCAAGGAAAATGTAAGGCCTTGGAGTATGAGTCTTCCTCCAAAGTAACACAAATTGTATCAGTTATGTGGAAGGGCTGGACAAGATGGGACTGTTCACATTCAAATAGAGGAGGTCAAGGCCAGATCTATTAGGCATGTTCAAACTCATGAGTTCTGAATAAGAGTCAAACCAGACCTGAAACTTCCTTAACTCTGCTTCTCTCTCCACAGACTTGGTGTGGCCAGGGGCAGTATGGTGACTCAGTTGTTCGCACTGCTTCCTCATAGTGCCAGGATTCAATTCAACCCTTGGGCGACTGGGTAGAATGCTGTTCGGAGAGTCAGCATGGACTAGATGGGCTGAATGGCCTGCTTCCACACTGTAGGGATTCAATTATTCTAAATTGGTCCCCTCAAAGCTATATCTTAAACAACATGTTCCCCCATTGATCAAAGACAGAGAGGGAGAGAGTGGAAAGGAGAAAGAGAGAAAATAAATTCGATGGGCCGAATGACCTGCTTCCACATTGTAGGGATTCTATGTTTGCTTCAGATTTCCAGCATCTGAAGTATTCTATTTTTATTTAAAACCATGAAGGACAGAACATCTAAATTGTTTCCACTGGTAGGAGGTTCTGTAATCAGAAGAGACAGATTTAGGGTGATCAACAAAATAAACCGTGCAGTGATGTAGGAAAGTTTTGTTTTTAACGCAACAAGTTGTTAACTTTGACTAGAAAATCAATGGAGAATCATAGTGCAATTAGGCTGGGTCAACACAGGTTAATAAAACAACATTAGACTAAATCTATTAACGTTTTGTGAGAGTGCAATTAGACTATTGGAAAAGTGGGAATCAGTGGATGAAGTTCATTTCGATTTCCAAAGGGCAATCCACAAGAGGTTGTTACAGAATGTTCAGACTCGTGGGTTTAGAGGTAAATATTAGCTTGAATTAAGGATTGGGTTATAGACAGGAATTGGAGAATGGGAATAAACAGGCCAAAGACACAAGGGGCAAATTATTGACAGAGACAGTGGCTCACATGAGGAATGAACTTCCTGAGAAAGTGATGGATCCAGGTACAATTAACGTGTAAACGACATTTGGATAAGCACATGAACAGGAAAGGTTTGGAGGGATATATGCCTGGAGCAGGCAGGTGGGACTAGTTTAGTTTGGGATTATGGTTGCATTGGACTGGTTGGACCAAAGGGTCTGTTTCCGTGCTGTGTGAGTCCATTATCAGGATACTTAATGAAGTAATGCTTCTGTCCTCCCACAGCTCCATTGATGTAAGGAAGCTTACGGCCAGGATCCACCTCATTTTAGGTTATTCTTACTAATTCCCATCACTGAGATGTCCATTTGAGATCTGTAGGCACCAATAGCATGGCTCAATTCACTTTTCACCAGCATTTGATGCCTAAGCACTTTGACTCTGCCTGTCTTGAAAATTGGTGAAGAAATGATTGCAAATCACATGTAGCTCAATGTAACCTACCCATTTTCCTGTGGTATTCACATCTAGAGAATGAATGCTAGTGACAGGGAACACAACTCACGGTGGATAGCGTCAACACCAGGGTCTGCCTAGTCACCAGTTATGTCCCCACCACCTCCCCACCCACCAAACTTCCATGTCTTTATCGAACACACTTTACACCAATGGCTCATTTCCACCCACCGCCTGCACCCACCCACCACCACCACAACCCCCCCATCCCCCCTCCCAGTGTGGAGACTGATACTTTGAACTTTGCCTCCTCCATTCCTGCTGTGTCCCATCATCCACCATAATGACAACCACCATGATCCCTTACACACACCCTTAGAAGATAACAGGCTGATAACTGCCAATACATATCCCCATTGGTAGCCCACCATTCCCTCGGAGGCCATTCTGCCAACCATGTAGCCCCTCCAGTCTTGATTCCTACATCCCTTTCAGCAGTGATTCCCCTGACTGCTCCTATGGGCCCCCACTGAACCCTCCTCAATGTTCAATGCATGGACTCTCCAGACTATGCTCAACCCAGACTTTCTGATGATCAGAGTTTGACGAACAGTCCCAGGCTGGGACTGACCAGGTCCTTGACCACTGTATTTGCAGCTCCCTGGTGGAAGATACATGATAGCCCTGACAGTTTGTGATGATCCTACAGAATGTGGTCAGACTCAACCTATGACTGCGCCAAGCTCAAGGAGATAAAAGAACAAGCCTCTGGACTGTGTATAGACTGTCCCCATGACTGATCATACCGGGAGCCCAGGTATGGTATCTCAGTGAGCTATATAGCAAGATATATCCACCACCATCCTACCCACCTCAGCCAACCCAGACAAATCCTTAATGCGTGCCTGCATGAAAGAGGATCTCAACGTGGCAGGGCTGAGAGTCTTCGGCTGTGGTTGAAGCTCCAAGTCACTGAAAAGCCTGGCACAGTGAGACAACGCAAGGCAAGCTGTGGATGCTGGAAGCATGCTGATATATGCTAAGAGAATAAGCAAGCAGCCCTGAGATATGGCCTGCTCCAATCCATTAGCTGGGATACCTGTCACTGTCTGCAGAGTAACCTCACAGCAACCTTTGCTGGTGTGCCCTGCGATGCAGGCCTGTGCTTCTTGGAAATGGGAGTGCCATGAGGATCAAGAAAGGGTAGCAAATGGCGAGTGCTAATGGCCATCCATGAGATGTGCACAGGGATGGTGCCTGTGGACCCTGGGATTCTATTTAGTACTGAGCAACATTTGAAACTTGCCTGGGGTTCTGAGGAAGGGTCACCAGACCTAAAACATTAACTCTGATTTCTCTTCACAAATGCTGCCTGAGATTTTCCGGCAACTTCTGTTTTTGCTGCTGTTGAGACCTGCCTGGTCACCTGGCGGATGCATATAAAATGCAGCGAGTCACTCCCAACTTAAAGATAGGCTTCACTGAACTCCTCACACCATTTTGCCATTAATATCGGCTTAGCCGTACACGTCACGTCCACCCCCTACAACATTCGACCGCTCGGGCTCTGCCCTTTATGGACAATTAACTGCAATTCTGGCAGCTCCTGTCAATAATGTGGAGAGCTTGTTCCCTGGTTAGAGAATCTAAACATTGAGGCCTAGGGAGAAGGAGCTGATACCAGGAGCAATGTCTTCAGTCAAAGGGTTCTGACTCCTCTGCACTCTCTACAGAAAAGCTGCAAATGCTCAGTTAAGGGGCACATTCAAGGCATAGATCGATAAATGTTTGGGCTCTAAGGGAGTCAAGAGTAATGTAGTAGAGCAGGAAAGTGGAGTTAAGCTAGAAGTTGAACTATAATCTTAATAAATGATATAGCAAGTAGTAGAATGGTTTATTGACAGTAAAAATCGTTCTATCCCTCTCCAGGTCCAAAGATGAATGTGCGACATTGCAGTGCCCCCATTAGCCCCATGTAATAATATTGTGTAATCACCTTTTTGAACTTACTGCATCTGTTTTTTTTTTCGTCATGAGTGTGCAGGATGGCCAGGTGTCAGGCTCACAGCAGGAATGCAATGTGATGTTTAGGATAAATTGAATAAAACAACACAGGATTTTCCATCCACATTTTATCAAAGGCAGCATTCCTAAAAACCTCAACAGTTGAGGGGATTGTAAATGAACATTGATGCTCAGCACAGAGATGACAGTATCTTATTCTCAACGCAAAATCAATGTAGCCAGCTCCACATCTTTCCCAAAGTATCCACGCTGGTGTATTGTCATGAGGCATGTTCTGCTTTCAGCACAGTACCTATGCACATGATGGTCAAACTAAAACACAGGAAAATCCAGTATCACCGTATGCTAAATGTACAAAGTATGCAAGTGTGCAATCATTTCCCAGAATGTGTGCAGCCAAGTAACATTGCTGTTTCAATCCTTTCCCTCAGAAGGTCAAATTGTCAATATGCGCTCACACCCACTGACAGCTGAACTGAAGCTGACCGACCTCATTTGTTTTGGGGATGTTCAGCAGCTGGAGGGAGCTGGCCTCCTTCCAACTAGCCTGGGCCCGATTCCAAACTGCGTAATCCAGAGGTGAAAGGCTAATGCTCCAACTCACTGTGCCACCTGCTCCTTCAAGCCCCTGCAGTTAGGAGCTGACAGAATTTAGTAGCTCAAGAGTTTCAGCAAATGCTATCTGGGTCAATAAGAGGGTCGTTTCATTTCTTCTGACCATACAGCGTCATCACTGGACTCCACAAAGTGGGTTATCATTGGAACACATATGCAAATGTGCAGTAACACGCATTCTGGATGCTGCTGGGATTTTTATTGACTTTGAGAGAAGCTTTTTAACTGATTTAAGAAGAAATGCATTTAGTAAGTCTAGAATTTCATTAGATTCAACTTCATGTTTGCACTCAAAAGCGAAGCATTTTTTCAAAACGTTTATTCACAGGATGTCACTGTCTAGGCCAGTATTTATTGCCCAGAGGACAGTTGAGAGTCAACCACATTGCTGCGGGTCTGAAGTCACATGTAGGCCAGACTGGGTAAGGATGGCAGATTTCCTTCCCTGAAGGACACTAGTGAAGCTGATGGGCTTTTCCAATAATCAATGCATGGTCACCTTTAGACTCATAATTCCAGGTTGAATTCAAATTCCACCATTTGCTGCAGTGGGATTTGAACCTAGGTCTGTGGGCTAATATTGTAGCAATAATCCCATTAGGCCATCACCTCTTCTATAGGTTGATAGAAATCTTAAGTTCCTGGAAAATGTCATTAGTCATCGGTGCAGCAGGGGATATTCTGCAGAGATTGGCTCTGCTACTTTGCTAAGACTGAGGATAGAAACCTGTTAGATGTTGGTGAGGCAGTTGTGGGGTGGGGGGGGGGGGGGGAATCATCTGCCACTGAGAATACCCTCAACTGTCTCTTCTAGCGTGGGTCCTCCGTTCCATAAACAACTAGTGATCTTCTCCTGGAATTCAGACTTTGGAGAGTGAAGTCTCGCTTAGTGAGAGCTGCCAGTCAGTCAGACGCTGGCACTTCTTGCGCTCAGCTGTGCTAAGAAGGAGCCTAGTGGATGGTGACAAATGAGGGGCACAGTGGCTCAGTGGTTAGCACTACTGCCTCAGCACCCGGAACCCGGATTTGATTCCAGTCTCGGGAGACTGTGTGGAGTTTGCGCTTTCTCCCGTGTCTGCCTGGGTTTCCTTTGAGTGCTCTGGTTTCTTCCCACAATCCAAAGATGTGCAGGTCAGGTGAATTGGCCAAGCTAAATTACCCACAGTGTTCAGGGATGTGAAGGTTAGATGCATTAATTAGGCATAAATATAGAGTAATGGTGAATGGGTTTGGGTGGGATGCTGTTCGGAGGGTCAGTGTGGACTTGTTGGGCTGAAGGACCCGTTTCTTCACTGTAGAGATTCAATGAGCACTAGATCAGGACCACAGACGACCCAGGCCAAAGACCCAGGACCACTGGCATTGACAGATTGGGGTCACAGACTGAGGGAGGCAGGCAGTCAGAAGCAAGGGCTGACATGCCATTTCCAGTGCTCACTGCACTACCTGATGCCTGAACCCGTTGATCAGACACTAATTGCTTTTAATTGAGAGAACCATCCTGTCACAACTCACTGGGGTTATAGTCAAGCCTTACTATTCCTGGAGGTGTCACAAATGTGAACATCTGATTAAACCACTGGATTCCCAAGTTTCACCTAATTGTCCAATGCAGGTTAAGAGAATATGAACACCGGGTTTCTTTATTCACCAAAAAATAAACATTTATTGTGTTACACACAGCAGTAGACCCTTCTGCTAATTAAACCAAACACTCAGAAAAACTCACCTCACCTCGTAATCTGTTAAAGTATGAGTGACAGAGAAATCCTAAATTCCACTATTTAAAAAAATAGCAATTTATTTTTTAACACTGAACATTAAACAAAAACAATTTACAACTCTAAATCTCTTTTCTCATAAAGGTTTACTATCCACCTCCCACTCTAACAATATTGTTCCAATAAAAACCCCTATTAAAATTACATCAACTTAATTTTCAAAACTACACTGTGGCTGTCCTCTCCATGTCTGTCTTCCTCTGGCTGTAAATCTCCCTGCGTCCTCTTCAGTCTTTTGCTACAAAGATGTTTCATATGCAAAAGGTACCTTCGATAGAGAGTGTTTTGAAAGCAGTCTCTCTCTAGATGGCAGTTTACTCTCTCTCTGGCTAACTCTCAAAATGCCAGCTTCTTTATACCCAAGCATCAGATTGTCTCATTGGTTCAATGTTAGCGAAACAGTAAAATTCAAATTTGATTGGGTTTTAATATCCCAGGCATAACTTAAACTGATTGGTTACATTTGAACTGTTGTGAACAAAGCAGCCAAATTTTACATACTTTCAATTTTCCAGTACAATCTGAGGCTGCTAGTCAGTCACATGACAAGTGCCTGCAAACTCTCACTGCCTAAACAGCTTTCACTTTCTCTTAAAGGTCTAGTACACACCTTCAACTTTATAACACCTTTCCCCTTAAGAAAAAGAACCATCATAATGAAAAGATGGCTTCATTTTTTCGAATTCTTAACCCCCATTACAATGAAATACATAAGACATTAATCTAAGCTCATATTAATTTCTGCACAGACCTATATATAACATTGGTATCTATTCAATCTTATCTATACTTTATCCGTTAAATCTGTGATAACGCATCTGCTATCACATTCTTGTGACCTGCAACATGTATGATTTGTAAATTAAAGGTTTGTAACACAAGACTCTAATGGAATTGTCTTATATTCTATCAATCATTCCAAGAATATAGGAGGATTGTGATCCGTGTACACAACCATCTCCAACACATTGTTTGTGACATAAACATTAAAATGTTGTCAGGCCAGTACCAAACTCAATAATTCCTTTTCGATTGTAGAGCACCTTCTCTGGTGGGTGTTAAGTTTCTTTGTAAAGTAACTAACCGGCCATTCAATTCTATCATCATCTTCCTGTAGCAGTACAGCTCCAACTCCAACTCCTATGTCGCAAGCATTGATTGCAATATTGAAGGGTTCCAAAACGTTTGGTGTAGCTAAAACTGGTGCAGTGGTTAGTACTGCTTTTAAATTGTCAAATGCCACTGGCTTAGCTTCTTTTACCACATCTTTCCCACACAGTCCCTTTCTTTAACAACCAGCACTGTGACTTTATGTGTCCCACTTCACCACAGTGGAAACACCTGAGGCTTTTCACCTCCTTTCCACCCTCTTGGGCTTCTTTTTTAACCTGTGGTAAACAATTACCAGTGTTCTCTACTCTTTGTTTTGTAGTTTAGGATCTCCCCTTCTCCCAAATTCTATCCCTCACAGGATGAAATTCTTGCCGGAAGCTAAACTTCGTCTTATGCACCAATTAATATTCAACTACCATCTCTGTTACTCTTCTCACTTCTTGAACTTTCTGTTCATCCACGTGAATTCTTATCATCTCTGGAAGTGAGTTTTTGAACTCTTCGAGCAGAATAATCTCTCTTTGAGCCTCGTAGATGTTATCTATTTTTAAGGCCTGCACCCATCTATCAAAATTCTTTTGAAGTCAACAGAAGTCAGACCTGGTTCCCTCTTTATGTTTCTGAACCACTGTCTATATGTTTCTGGTATCAATTCATAAGCACTCAAAATAGCTTGTTTTGACATCTTCACAATCTCTTGACCCCTCATCTGACAGCGCTGCAAATACCTCACTAGCTCTGCCTACCAGTTCAGTCTGAACTAGCATTACCCACAAGCCCCCTGACTGTCTGTCTAGCCAATTTTTCAAATGAAATAAGGAAGGCTTCGACATCTTTCTCATCAAAATGTGGCTGCGTTTTAACATATTTGTACATATCACTACCTTCTCTCTTCATCTCCATCCTGCTAACTTAACTTTCCTGGCTAAGACACAACTTCTGAAGTTCAAATTCTCTCTGCTTTTTTCTTTCTTTTTCCTCTCCCTTTCTTCTCTCTTTCTTTGCTCAGCTAAGAACCTTCTCTCTCTTTCATTTTCCTCTTTATCTTCTAACTCCATTTTCCTCAATTGAAATTTAAGTTTTTCTAACTCTACCGCACTTGTCTGTTTCTCTGACACACCCAAGTGTTTGCTTAATTCCTTACAATTTCAGCTTTACTTTTGGCCACTTTGCTAATTTTAAAGCTATGGCCTTTTTCTGCCTTTCTAAACTTTCTTGGCAAGTTTGGGAGTCATCTTCAAATCTCAGAACCTCTTTAGCAATCTGAGGTGCTATTTTTCTCACTATTAATTTGACTCACCACAAGTAACCGAATATATCCAAATTATCTCACCTATGTCTTATTTAAATATCTAGGACACTAATTGGCAAGTGTTTAAATCTGCTGGGATCTTTCATACCCCAAATCTATTCAGATCTGTCAAAATCTCAGACTGGCTCTATCTAAACCTGTCCAAATCCTGGTCAAGCCCCCAAACTCTTATGACACGGCCCTAATTAAACCAAACACCCAGAAAAGCTCACCTCATCTCATAATCTATTAAAGTATGAGTAACAGAAAACTCCCAAATTCCACCATTTAAAGAAAGAAAATCAATTTACTCTTTAACTTGAAAGGTGAACATTAAACAACAACTATTTACAACCCTAAACTTCCTTTCTGGTAATGGTTTGTTATCCACCTCCCTCCCTAACAATATTGTTCCAAAGAAAGCCCCTATTAAAATTTCATCAACTTAATTTTCAAAACCACACAGCAGCTGTCGTCCACAGTGTCTGTCTTCCTCTGGCTGTAGATCTCCCTGCGTCCTCTTCGGTCTTTTGCTGCAAAGATGTTTCATATGAAATAAGGTACCTTTGATAGAGAGTGTTTTGAATAGCAGTCTCTCTCTCGATGGCAGTTTACTCTCTCTCTGGCTAACTCTCAAAATGCCAGCTTCTTTATACCCAAGCATCAGATTGTCTCATTGGTTCAATGTTATCGAAACAGTACAATTCAAATTCGATTTAGTATCCCAGGACATAACTTAAACTGATTGGTTAAATTTGGACTATTGAGAACATAGCAGCCAAATGTTACATATTTCCAATTTTCCAGTACAATTTGAGACTGCTAGACAGTCACATGACAAATGCCTGCAAACTCTCACTGCCAAAACAGTTTTCACTCTCTCTTAAAGGTACGTACATGCCTTCAACTTCATAATAATTGTAATCAAAATGAGGGACCAGTTGCATCTGCATTCTGCATGTATCAACCAACTCAACCTTCCGGTTGCCATCCATTTTAATTCCCCCTCCCACTCCAACTTGAGCGACCTGTCCATCCTTGGCCTCCTGTACTGTCAGAGTGAGTCCAAGCTGAAACTGGAGGAACAACACCTGATATTTCATTTGGGAAGCTTATAACCCAATGGCCTCAACAGCGACTTCACCAGCTTCAAAGTCCCTCCTCCCCAGCTTTATCCCATGTCTAGCCCCACCCCTCCTCTGCGCCTCCCTGACCTGGCCTAACCTGTCCATCTTCCACTCACCTATCCACTCCAACCTTCCCAATGACCAATCACAATAACCCCCTTGCCTGCATCCATCTATCACCATCCCACCCTACAATCTCCCCAGTCCCATCCCCCTCCCTCTATTTATTTCTGGGCTCCCTCCCCCTCCTCAGTCCTGACTCAGGGTTTCGGCCCGAAACATTGATTTGCCTGTTCCTCAGATGCTGTCTGGCCTGCTGTGCTTTTCCGGCTCCACATCAACTAACCCTGGTTTTAATCAATGCCAACTAGGAAAAATGAATTGTTAACTTATACCTCTATAATTTAAACCCCATTTTTAAAAATATTCCTTGCACATAGAGACACACAAGACAAAATGCAAATATTATGGGTGAGAAAAAAAATTAAGAGTAACACTGTTCTGGCATCAGTCCAGATCACCGACAGAGAAGAGTCATTTTTTTTCAGTTTTCATTTGACTCCTTTTGATTCTTTGCTGATGTCACAAGGTAACGGTTTAGGGTGGCACAGTGGTTAGCATTGCTATCTCACAGCGCCAGAGATCCACGTTCAATTCCACTCTCGGGCAATTATCTGTGTGGAGTTTGTATGTTCGCCACCTGTCTGCATGGGTTTCCTCCCATGGTCACAAAGATGTGCAGGTTAGGTGGATTGGTCATGCTAAATTTCTGATATGTCCATAGATGGACAGGTTAGGAGAGTTAGCCCTGGGTAATGTGAGGTTACAGGGATAGGGGGGGTCTGAGTGGGATGCTCTTCAGAGGGGCAGTGTGGACACAATGGACTGAATGGCCTGCTTCCATACTGTTGGGATTCTATGTTTCTATGTGATAGATACATCAAATCTCAAGCTTTCATTCATTGGTTTAGGATTCATCTTCAATGTACCATTGAAGGATGGTTTTCTCCTTTTTCCTTTAAAAGGTTTACAAAGAGAACAACTTGTGCTGAAAGGGAAAGGAGAGCAGTTAACCACTAGGGTTTTTCTTTTACCTCCCCACACAGTGAGGGAAAGAGATATGGATCCTTTCTCTTCACAGGCTGGATGTTTCTACTGTACTGTTGCCACCTGCCGAGGAACCAATTAAATTGCTGTTTCAATGCTGAGCTCACAATAATTTGTCTGGATTAAAAAGCCAATCAAAAGACTGTCTCTAGGCAAAACACGCAGTGCCGTTCTGTCCAGAATTCTCCCTCACTGCTAGAATAAAGCAATATTGTTGGTACAACTTACAATGTGTTCCAGGTACTTGTTTTGAAAACTGCATACATTTTCTTATCTTGTACCATCTTGTCCCATGTATTTTAGCTCGTAGCCCAAAAAAACATCTTTTTACATATCTTCACCCTTAGGAGAAGTGGAATTCATTTCAAAAATAAATTTCTTCACAATGTATATGACATATACAACAACACATGAGACTTCCATCCATTCATCTTCATTTATCCCTGAGAGACATCTTATGCAATTTATCATCTTTCTCTTAAATTTGTACCTTAGTCAAGTTTTTTTTTAATTTTTAAGATAATACATCTGTTTCTCATTATTTTTGCCAACAATGTAAGTAGTCTTTACATTGAAAGTTTGAAACAATAAACTCCATCTGATAAACTTGCACTTTGAATTTTAAACTATTCAATGAATTATAGCAGTTTATAGTCTATATAGATGAATGTTTCATTGCAATCATGTTGGATACAGACTACCAAATGTTGAAGAACCAATAATAATCCAAAAATCTCCCTTTCTAATATACTATACTGCCTCCAATACAGGTTTGGTCTTTGTCTTGCAAAAGTTCGGTACCTATATCCGAGTCACTGGAATCAACTGTCATTTTAGATGGTTTGGTAAAGTCAGATGCAGTCAACATCAATTCATTCCTCTCAAAGTCTGCTTGACATTCTGTTGACCAGACCACTTTTTGTGATTTTTTATAATAAATATGCTAAAGGTACAACTATTGTGCTGAGGTTGGGCACAACTTTTCAAAGAAACCCACATATTCCTAAAAATCCCATGATTTTCCATTTCATTTTTCAAACAGGGAATTCAATCAGACCCTTAACCTCGGCCTTTCTTGGCATTACCTGTATGACAATGCTGCGCCTTTAACAAGGTTATGGTGTCCTTGGGGTTTTTTTTACAGAGAGGTCGCAAAAGACACAGACTCCGAAAAGTCTAAGATGAAGGGTTTTAGGGCCAGTTTGACTATAGCTAACAGATACTGCCTCAGGAAAAAGGCATTCAAGTTTTGAAAGAAAACACTTGCACAATGAAAGGGGAGTGGCCAGTTCTCCCAGCTCAGCTTTCTCTGGTTTGGTTTGGTTTTAGCAGATTCGAGTTGAAAAAGCTGCTGGACCCCAAAGCAGCAAGTCCAGGCTGATCCTCCTCTCTTTCTGGCTTCACTCCTGTAAGACCCTGGGTTTGATTTTATCTTTTGTGCCAAGGGATGCTTATGGGAATTATTGCAAGCATTAGGAACAGCATCATTAAGATGGGATAATCTTTTGGGTTTTTGAATAGGTTAGGTTTTTCGATATTCTGTTCTCTTCTGTTTGTGTTTCACTTGGTAATCTTGTAAATAAATGTTGTTTAGTTTAAAACTAAGTGGTTTGACCAACTGCATCTCTCCTGGAATATCCACTGTACACCTTCTTAATACAACTAGCAAAGTTAGGGTTCAGGCTACTTCCTCAAAATGTTTTGATGGGTCTGGCCTGGTCCATAACACCTGCCATAGTCGAATAATGTGGCCAAGGCAAATTATCCTTGCTGTTGCAAATTCACTTTTGGTCAGATTTAATACCAAGCCTGCTAACTGCAATTGCTTAAACAGGTTCTCTGATTACTATTTATACATAATTCCCATATTATTATGATTATCAAAATAAACTACACAGTTCAGTTCTTTAGCTATGACTTGGTTGCAATGTAAGTCTTTGTAAAGTAGTTGGGAAAAAGTTTAAACCCAAATGGTATGTCACAACATTGATGCAAGCCATTCAGTGTAACAAAGGCAGGTAATTCTTTAGCTTTTGATGTTAGTGGTACTTGCCAGGCCCAGATAATTCTTTGAAAGAAATGAGCTGCTGCCTACTCTCTCAATTCAATTTTGGTAACCGAGAAATTGGAAAGGAATTCATTGTCATTACTGCATTTATTTTACAGTAGTTTATGCCAAATCTAATTGATTCATCCAGGAACTAATATCACCAGTGCTTTGGCTAGATTCAATCAAGTGATTTTCCAGAATGTATTGAATCTCTATTCCCACCTGAGTTTGCTTGGCTGAGCTAAAGTGATAAGGTTTATAGCTACTGAACCTCCTCAGCTAAAACCGTATGTCCAGGTGTATCACTACAGATTTCCTTATATTTTCTAAGTAAGCTTACTAGTTCTTTCAGTTGTCATTTCTCTAAACAATGTCTGACTGTACCAGTATTTCCATATTGTAGTAGAATTGTCAGAGGTTCACTTAATGAGCTGTGTACTTCTCCATCCACCTCACTCTTACTGATATCCACCACTGCTCTTACTACCTAACAACAGCTCTTTCTCATCTTCTACCATACAGTGATATCTATTCAACAGCTTCACTTGACATAACTGATTATTTTTCCTGTGATTGGGAGTATCTAAGTCAGTTTACCGGCCCTCCAAACTACATCTTGGGATCACCGAGTTTTGTTTTCTGCAGCTTTTCTGTGTAAAAGCAATACCAAAATTTTGTCTCCTGCTTGAAGTGTTCTGGATGCAACATGTTTTTCAGGTTATTCTTTCATTTTTGGTTATCAAGTGCTCCTGCTTCACTTTCCATGCTCCTGTGAGTCTCTCTAAAAATATGGCATGTTATCTAACATTGAGGACTTGTCTTCTTAACTTACGAATTTTACTTAAATTAATTCAAAATTGATTATTTCATGGCATAAATGGATTAAACCAAGCAGATTAATTTGATTGATGTTTCCACCATTACCTTAGGTATCTTAAAGGAATAGAATCTGAAAACCAGGTTGTTATATCCAATGTTGTGAGAATAGACCTACTTTTGTTTTTGCTAATGGATGATCCGACACAGTAAACTGCTATTCAACTGAATGCTACTTCAAAAACTGGTATTATGGTGCTCATTTGAATTTTCCCTATGATTTCACACAGGACTGCATATCTGTATTGAAGTCTTGGCAATGTGAAATGAAGTCTGAGTTTTCCATATTGCTGCATGGCCTGCCGTAGGAATTTCATGTGCTCCTCACAATATTTTCCTTTCAATAATTGAAAAACCATTGTTACCTCATCAACAGGTCGGACAGAGTGTCTTGACTTCCTTATCAGAACTCTGTTTTTAATGTTCTCTGGAATCTCTTCAGCCTGAGCAACAATGTGAACCTGAACTATCGAAGACATGCGAGGACATCTCTGCAAGAGTTCCTCAGGGTAGTGTCCTAGGCCCAAACATCTTCAACTGGTTCATCAAGGACCTTCCTCCCATCATAAGGTCAGAAGGAGGGGGATGTTTGTCAATGATTGCACAATGTTCAGCATCATCCATGACTCCTCAGGTACTGAAGTAGTCCATGTTCAAATGCAACAAGATATGGAAAATATCCAGGCTTGGGCTGACAAGTGGCAAGTGACATTTGCGCCTTATAAATGCCAGGCTATGACCATCTCCACTGAGAGATAATCTAACCATCACCTGGCATTCAATAATGTTAACATCACTGAATCCCCTACTATCAACATGTTGGGGGTTAGCAATGACCAGCAACTCAATTGGATTCACCACATAAACACACAGTGGTTACAAGAGCAGGTCAGAGGCTTGGAATACTGAATTCTTAGCCTCTCTACTACCTTGCACCTCTGCTCTCTCATTTTTAAAAAAATATTCCTTCAATTGAACCCTCTCCCATCCCACAGGAACAGCTCTCTCTTTCCCTAGTACTGGAGCCAATGCCGCATAAATCGGAACTCATTCCTCCCATAGTGATCTTTGGGCTAAGCATTTACCTCTCTAATCTTATTTACCTTCTGTCAATTTATATATATGCCTCAATTTTTAAATTAGCAATAACTATTTATTGTAACCAAACTGGCTTTAACCAATAGCAAGTACAAAACATGAATTACCAACTTATAACTCTACAACTTAAATTCTACACCTTTTAAATAAACCCACTAAAATGCAAACCCACTAAGAGACAAGATATAAACACTATGGCTGGAAAAGAAAAAAAAAACTAAGAAGCACAGTCCTGGCACCAATCTGGATGACAGCTATCAATGAGTCATTTTCCTCTGGTTTTCTTTCAACTCCGACTGATTCCTTCCTGATGACACAAGGTTATGGACAAACCAATTCTCAATCTTTCATTCAGTGGTTGAGGATTCACCCTTTCTGTGCTTCAGAAGGAGGTTTTTATCCTTTTCCTTTCAACAAGGGATTTGCAGACAGAGCAACTTATAAAAGAAGGCTGAGCAATACTAGTTGGCTGCTCAGGACTTTCTTTCACTCCTCTGCACAGAAGGGAGAGTGAGGGCTGAATGTTTCTGCTGTACTGGGCACAGTCACCTGCCCAGGAATCAGTTAAGTTTATGTTAACCGTACTGAGCTGTGATGGTGCTGACCTTTAAGGGAGGTTTATTCTGCACTGTTTCTCTAACAGAGAGGCATTGCTACAGTGGTGGTAAATATCTGCTTTAGAAAAGCAGTGGATAAACAGTTTTGAGCTCCTTGAGTTTTTTTTTATTATTAATTAGACAAAAGAAGCAAGAGTGGATGAAGTCAGGGTTCACACAAACCCAGGAAGGCTTTCAGTTTAATTTTCTGTTAATGAGAAAGCTTCAGCTTGAGTCCCCAGCTGGAGTACAGTCTCTTCGAGCATGGTTTGACAATACTACAGCTTTAAGAGATGTATTTGGTCCTTATTTTAATGAAGAGGTACTGCGCAGTCTGTTTCAAGTCAGTAAACAGCTTGAGGTGCCTTGGGGTTTTTCTCAGTTGGAACAATTGAAGCAGCAACGAATTGGTGTGGTCAAACTCTCACAGAACCAAGACTTGCAGTTTTAGTGTCATGCAGTTGTTGGAGCTTTTAAGCTGAATGTGGAAGCTCTTATTCCTGTCACTTTTACACTTTGGGTTCTCTTCCTGCTGCTAGAACTGCATGTGAGACAATCTATTCCACTGAATTTGCCTTTGCCAAGGGTGTGTTAATGGAATGTTACTGTATTGGAACAGTTGGTGTTTCGTAGTTAAATATCTATTATTCATAGGCTGCACCACTCCACAGTTCCACTTCATTCTCCGGCTCATTTGCCGGACAAACAAGACACATTTTCTTTTCCTTTCAGGCATCAAGGCCCACAAGATGCAACAACTCAGGGATACCCATGACCTTCTGGAACCTTCCTCCCCTCCCCTCTGACTCCATCCCCTCCCCCAACCCCACCTCCGTTGGGTATTCCTAACCTTCCGCTCTGATGCCAAACTCCTCTTCCGTCCCCTTCGCCTCTACGCCCATTTCTTGGGACAAGAGTCCTCTCCCTGTCCCACGGACTCCCTTCACCCAGCTCCAACACTCTCCCTCCACCCGGACTCCTACCTCTGGCCTTTTACCTGCACTCGATCTGATCATTGAGAACTGTTGACGTGACATTGGTTGTCTCAATTTCTCTGCCATCCCCCTCCCCCACACAATCTATCCTTTCTCCCTCCGAGGCAAAAGTGAGGACTGCAGATGCTGGAAACCAGAGTTTAGATTAGAGTGGTGCTGGAAAAGCACAGCAGGTCAGGCAGCATCCAAGGAGCAGGTAAATTGACATTTCGGGCAAAACCCTTCATTTGGAATCCGAACTGACTGCAGTGCATATGCTTAGATCCAACCCTGACTTTGTTATTAAGCCTGCTGGTAAGGGTGGTGCTGTTGCAGTCTGCTGTACTGGTGTACAAAGGCTGAGCGCCAGCTCTCAAGATACCTTCTCCTATCTTCTCCTGGACCATGATCTCACCATGGCACATCAGGTCATTGTATCAACAGTGGTAACTAACCTCATTTCATCTGGTGATTGGCCCATCCCACCCCACTGCCTCCAAGCTGATAGTCGCCCATCCCCACACAGCTCGCTTCTACCTCCTATTGAAAATCCACAAACAGGCCTGCCTGGGAAGACCTATTGTTTCAGAACGCTCCTGCCCCACAGAATTCATCTCTTCCTATCTTGACTCAAGTCTTTTCTCCCCTGGTCCAGTCCCTGCCCACCTCCATCCTGGATTCCTCTGACGCTTTATGCCAGTTTCCGAATTTTCAGTTCGCAGGCTCCAGCCACCTCTTCATTACCACGGACGTGCAATCTCTACACATCCCATCCCCCACCAGAATAGTCTCAGGGCTCCCCACTTCTTGCTGGAGCAAAGGCCTGAACCACTCCACCCACCACCGTCCTCCTCCTCCTCCATCTCCATTTGCCCGAGCACGTCCTTGTCCTCAACAATTTCTCTAACAACTCATTTCATTTTCTCCAGGTCAGAGGTGTGACCATGGCTACTCGCTTGGGCCCCAGTTATGCCTGTCTCTTTGTGGGGTACGTGGAACATTCTTGGTTCCAGTCCAATTCTGGCCCTCACTCCCAAGTCTTTGTCCAATATATTGATGATAGCACCGGTGCTGCTTCCCTCTGTCCTCTAGGATCGGAAAAGTTCATTGATTTTGTTTCCAATTTCCACCCTGCCCTCACTTTCACCTGGTCTGTCTATGACTCCTCCCTTCCCTTCCTCACCACATCTCTGTTCCGATTTCTGGGGATAGACTGGCCACTAAGATCCACCATAAATCCACTGACTCCTACAGCTATCTGGACTATACATCCTTGCACTCTGTTTCCTGTAAAGACTCCATTCCAGTCTCCCAGTTCCTCCATCTCCATCGCATATGTTCCAAAGAAGCCAACTTTGACAAGGGAGCCTCCGAAATGTCCACCTTCTTCCTCAACTGAGGATTCCGCAGCACGGTTGTGGACAGGTCCCTCAACCGGGTCCAACCCATCTCCCGCACTTCCACAGGTATTTCAGAGGCTCCCTTGTCGAAGTTAGCCTCATCAAAACACATGCAACAGAGATGGAGCAACTGTGAGAACAGAATGGAGTCCTTACAGGAAACAGGGAACGACGATTAGAAGCAAAATCAATGAAATTTTCCAATTCCAGACAAGAGAGGAAAGCAGCACTGATGACATAATTGATACATTGGAGAAAGAGTCGTGGGTGGGGGCCAGAATAGGACTGGAACAAGGAATATTCCACAGGCCGCTGGCACCTTCCCCTGCAACTGCCAAAGATGTAACACTTGCCAATTTACCTCTGCTGTCTTCAGTATCCAGGAGCCCAAACACATCTTCCAGGTGAAGCAGCAACACTTTACCTGCACTTCACACAATCTACTCTTCTGTATTTGCTGCTCACAATGTGGTCTCCTCCACATTGGGGAAGCAAAACATAGACTGGGGGACAGTTTCACAGAACATCTACGTTCTGCCCATAAAAAAAGACCCTGAGCTTCCAGCTGCCAGCCACTTTAACACACCACCATGTTCCTTGGCCAACATCTCTGTCAGGCTTGCTGCAGTGGTCCAGCAAAGCTCAGAGCAAGCTGGAAGAACAACACCTCATTTTCCGCTTAGGGACCCTGCAGCCTTCGGGACTCAATGTCTAGTTCAATAATTTTAGGGTCTGAATTCCCTCATGTCCCAGCTCCTTACCACACACACCAGGGTCTTGTTATCACAGAGTCTGCTATTACACACTGCCTATTGTCAGCCATTAACAGTCTCCACTAACAGCTATTCACCCTCTTGGCCAGATCATTATTGGATTCCTTTGTCTGTCCAACTATTTGGGCTCTATCCCTACCTGTCATTCACTCCTCACCCTCTCCCCCACCCTATCCTCTGCATATAAACTGATAATTTTCCTAGCTAGCATCAGTTCTGAGGAAGGGTTACTGGAGCCAAAATGTTAATTGTGATCTTTCTTCACTGATGCTACCAGACCTGCTGTTTTCCAACAACCTGTTTTTGTAACCTATTATTCTGTTAAGTTTTCCAATAGAGCTCAGTTATTCCAATTCTTCTTTTGTTTGCATTTTAACTAAGAATAAACTGTGTTTTGCTTCAAGCCTGGTAGTTTGACCAATCGAATTGTATCCGGAAAACAGCGCCTTACATTTGCCTTCAAAAGTAAGAAGGCGTTGGGGGTCTAGGCTATCTTTTTAATATATTTTGAAGGGGTTTCGTCTGGTCCATAACAGGGGCTTCATCTTTAAAATTGAAAAACGGCAGATTGTTTCTTTCTTCTGCAGCTAGACTGAGAAGACAGCACATGAGATTCAAACTGTTTTGCTAAATTGCTATGCCAAGGGTGTCTTCATGGGATGCAGCTTTATTGGAACAGTTAATGATTAGTAGTCAAAGAACATTATTTTATTAAGTATTTCAAGAGTTAAAAGTTATGCCAATTTTACTTTTTTGTTTGTATTTTAACTGTGTTGTAAGAATAAAGTGCGTTCTGCTTGAGGCCTAGTGATGGACCACTCGAAACACAGCTGGAACACCTAAAACACCTTACACATGCCTTTAAGTAAAATAAAACGTTAGGATCTAGGCCATCTGCTTGATATATTTTGAGGGGGTTTGGCTGGTCCATAACAGAGCCGTTAACAAATGGTCCTGATTGAAAAATCAATCAAGATAGTCTCTGGATAAAACTGCCTTGACCATGCACAGGCCATTCTGGTTTCTCATTATCACCATCTCATCTAATTAAGGCACCTATCCATTTCCAAACACACCAGCCCAAGGAGCTGATGATTCCACTCAAGGGATCAATCCCTTGCAATTGGTCAGGGTGAGAAACATGGTGACCAGCCTAACAAAAATGACAGAGGTGGCTGCCCATCAGTCTGCCAGCAGTGGAAAAACCATCCACAATTAATTTGGAGGCAGACAACAGGCCAATTTGTGTCTCTTGCCCACTTGCGGTTTGTTAAAGGGTAATTGTCCTTGAGCACCCAGGGTTTAGAGGTGGGCAGGGCCACTCCTATCTCCCTGGGCTATCCACTTAAATTTAATTCTTCAGTTCACAAATATCTGATACGGGGAGTAATTTCAACATGTCAGAGGAACAGATGGACCTTCCAACAGCAGGGAAGTCGAAGTCTACGATTAAAGCTTAACTTGAAACTGTTATATTTATTTCAGATTTGTTCCTTTCTTCTCTCTTTCATGTTTCCACATTTTTTCATTTTTTGTAATCAACCTTTCCAAAAGCCACTAACTCCTTTATTTGTCACAGGGGGTGTGGAATGCAGGGTTGGACACATTTGAGATAACTGGGATTCAATGGTCCGTGTTCCAGAAGGTTTGCAAAGCCTGGACTTGGATGACTGATATGGAAGGAGGTGAATGCATTGGAGAGAGTGCAGGAGCGATCTGTAGGAATGGCTCCAGGAATGAGAAGTTTCAGTTATGACGATGAGTTGAAGAAGTTGGGACTGTTCTCCTTGAAGAGAAGAAGGCTGAGAGGAGATTCCATAGAGGTTTTCAAATAATGAGTGGACTTGACCGATGGTGGTTCTGCTTGTAAAGGGAACATGAACAGGAAGGCGTGGGTTTAAAGTGATGTGCAAGAGGAGCAAAGGTGAGTTGAGAAAACAACCTCTTTGCTCAGCAAGATATGGAATGCACTGACTGGAAATGCGATGGAAGCAGGTTCACCTGGGGCACTCAAAAGTTGCCTCGTAAGTCCCGGATGATGATTGGGATAGAAACGGTGAGCGAGAGTATAGGGAAAAAGCAAGAGTTGGCACAAGGTATTGATGCTTGCTTGAAGAGCCTGTGCAGGGTCCAATGGGCTGAAAGGCCTCCTGCCCTGCCTTAACAGTTCTGTGACATTCACATTAAATGATGTTTACATTAAAATATGAAAGCACAACGCTGAATAAATATTCTCATTAAACATCCTTAAGGTTCAACTGCTCCATGCAACTCATTTGAACCCTCCTCTTGCCTCCAAACCCTGACTCCTTTGGGCCCTCTGCTCATGGCACAACATGACTGGTTTTGAACTTTAGAACATCAGACTCAGGCTGTCTGTTCAGTTCTAGCACCAGTCTCGATCTGAGTTGTCATCACGCAGCAGTGCACAGTAGAAATTCCCAATAGCATAACCATTTGCAACAAACTACTTGACTGAATGTGAAATTGTAGCTAGCTCGGAAAAGGCATACATCATCTGTTTCAATCCTGAAATCACGTCACATCAAACAGTAAATGTTAACAATTTCCCCCAGCTCTATAAATCCCAACAGATTTACATTTTTGCAGGAAGGACACACAAAATCCTTGATTAATCATTGCTATAAAAATACATGATGTATCAAAGCCAACTGCAAATACAGAGTTTACCAGGGGGCATTTTCCTTCTCAATACCCCATTAAAGTCTGTGGTCTTTGTTAAGAGGTCAAGGTCTGATGTTAAATTGTCAACACAGTGGGAGAAACAGAGCAAGAAAGATAGGGCATGAAAATAAACTCAGATGCAAAAATAGCGAAAAGGAAAGGAAAGAGAGGACTGAAAAAAGACAACAGACGAAAGTAGGCTCATAGAGTCATAGAGCTGTCCATGCCAACCATATAGCCTAGTACCATCTGCCAGCATTTGGCCCATATCCCACTAAACCCTTTCTATTCATATATTTATCCAGGTGCCTTTTAAATGTTGTAATTATACCAGCCTCCACCACTGCCTCTGACAGCTCATTCCATATACGCACCACACTCTGTGTGAAAAAGTTGCCTCGTAAGTCCCTTTTAAATCTTTCCCCTCTCACCTTAAACCTATGCCCTCTAGTTTTGGACTCCCCCACCTCGGAGAAAAGACCTTGGCTATTCACCCATGTATGCCTCTCATAATTTTATGAACTTCAATAAGTTCATCCCTCAGCCTCCAGCGCTTCAGGGAAAATAGCCCCAGCCTATTCAGCCTTTCCCTTTTGCTCAAGCCCTCCAACCCTGGCAACATCCTTGTAAACTTTTCTGAACCATTTGAAGTTTCACAACATCCTTTCTATAGCAGGGAGACCAGAATTGAGCATAGTATTCCAATAGTGGCCTAATCAATGTCCTATACAGCTGCAATATGACCTCCCACTTCCTATACCCAATGCTCTGACCAATAAAGGCAAGCAAACCAAACATCTTCTTCACTATCCTGTCTATATGGGACTCCACTTCCAAGGAACAATGAAGTGCACTCCAAGGTCTCTTTATCAACAAAACTCCCCAGGACCTTACCATGAAGTGTGTAAGTCCTGCCCTGATTTGCCTTTTCAAAATGCAGCACCTCACATTTATCTATATCAAACTCGATCTGCCACAACTCGCCCCATAGGCGGAAGCACAGAGAGTGAGAAAGGCAATATAAAAGTGCGACATAGACATGGTCACAAAAATACAGAACAAAAGGATGGTCTCGTCAAGTATGTTAAAGAGATTAAGTAGTAGTATCAGAGGTGGGTAGATAGCAGCAGAATTGAGCAGTGTTCCAACAGTAAGAAATAGAGTGAGGGAGAAAGAAGGTTGAAGAGATAGAGGGAATAGCCATGGACAAGGGGACAGATAGAGAGTGAGTAGGAGAGATAGAGCAAGAGAAATGGAGATAGTAAGGAAAATAGATTGATATGAGATTGAGAGGGGGGAGAGGGAGACAGAGAGAGAGAGAGAGAGAGCGCAATCCTGAAATAGCATTTCACGAGATAGCAACTTATCAAAATAGGCAGGAAAGAACAAACTTGATCTATAATGCAATGATTTCTCAATTCCATTTAGTTTCATATCTAGTAGCATGTTCAACAATTAATTATAGATCCCATATATAAGCCACTTTCACATAATAAAGAGCTAGGTGCTGGAGTATCATTTATTTGAGATGTGTGCACGCCATCCTGACACGTAGATGATAAACCCTGTAAAACCTGTAGCCCAAGTACAGTGAGAAGAAAAGGTCTTGCACAAATACATGGAAATAGATTGCATATCCAGGTCACAAATTAAGTAAGTGTAACAAGATCAGCAAAGAATAGTTGATGACAATACAAATTTCTCATTAGCAATGAGGTTTTAATTTGCTGAATGGGTAGTTCTGACTCTTGCCTTGGTGAGCATTATTCTAAATCCCTCCACTTCAATTTGCCCACCTCTGCCTGAGCCAGTGCCCAAGCAGTGCTGACATCTGGCTGGTTAACAGAGGGCAGTCTCCCTGCTATGGGAGGCCCCATATTGACTGCTTAAACACATTTACTGGTAGTGGGGATGGCAGGAAGAGACTATTTGTGACTGAGCCTGTATTCACCAGAGAGTTTAGAAGAATGAGAGAGGATCTGGTAGAACTTTACAAACAGGGTTCCACAGACTAGATGCAGGGAGGACGCTTTCCCTCGCCGGGGAGTCTGGAACTAGAAGTCATGCTCTCAGGATATGGGGCAGGCCACTTAGGACTGAGGTAGGAAACAATTCTTCAAACAGAGGGTGGAATTCATGATGCTAAATGGCTTTGGAGACTGGGTCACTGAATATATTCAAGAAAGAGATTGATATCATTTTAAATTTTAAAGACATCAAGAGAAAATGGGAGTATGACACAGAGATAGAAGATCAGCTGTGATCATATTTAATAACAGAGCAGGTTCAAAGGGCTCCTACTTTCAATTTGACTTGTAAATCCAAAGCATTGTGTTAGAAAAGGTTTTCATCCCCGAGAACTGACCTGGATTTGAACCAAACCAGAGAACAGTCTTTTCACCAATCGGCAGCATGGTATTTCTTCCCAGTATTCGGGATCTGTGGAATCCCATTGCCTCAAGCTCAGCAAAAGGCATGCGTTAGGAGTGTAAATTTTAACTAGGGAATGATGTTACATTCAGCATGTCTGGTTGGGAGTCACATTGATACCAGATTAGCACCAATTAGACAACGGATGATTCTGTCTTGGGAGAAAATCTCTCTGTCCACATTCTACACAGATATTTGTAATGTTGTGTAGCGACGGATAGCTTTTACAAAAAAAATTAAACTTCCAATTAATCACTGAAGGAATAACATGACAAATTTCACTTTTCATCTTGACATCAGGTGTAAATCACAACCTGGTTACAACCTGACATTGTCAATCTCTCTCTGGGATTTTGGAAGCTCAGAACCTCTTCACTGATTCCACCCATAGTCTCCAAACCTAAACACCTTGTACCTTCTTCTCACTGAAACAACTTGTGCCTCTTTTTGAAAATCACCCCCACGCCCTTGGACACCATAACTGCTTCCAGCCCTACAACCCTCAGAGTTCCCAACTTTCCTTTTTGGCACCCTGTACATCAGGTTCCTGTTATCCCTCCATTTGACATCCACGCCTATAGCTGCTGGGCCTTTAGAATTCCTTCCCTAAATATTCTGGACACTCTGCCCACCCTTTTTTTTAAATTACGCGTTACTTAAACTTACCCCTTCTTGTGCTAATATTGCCGTGAGCAACTTGGCGTCAAATTCTTTTTCATAATAAATCTATGAAACACATTTCAGACTTTTTTCCTATGTTAGCAGTCTGTATAAAACAAACATGCTCGAAGTTGGGCTGAGAGTAAAAGTGACCAAGTGTTGCTTTATTGGAATGGGTTGGAGATTCCATGTCTGCCAATCTCTAAGTGACGCTAACACCACCTTGTATTGCAGGGAGAAGTATCATTTGTACAGGCTGGGGAGTTACGCGAATCTCAATGTGTATATGGACTGGTGAAAGTAGGGTAAAAGCTGTGACCAAATGATGGAACATGCAAATGTTGGAGCATTTATTCGGAACCTGTTAGATGGTTTGAAAGAAGGCTCTGTGGTGTCTCTGCCTGCCCAAACAATGACTGTTACTAATTAACCAACTTGGCGGCACGAAAAGATGAAACCAATTGGCATTTAGTCTAAAGGGCTAATCGAGTGTCCTTATCACTTAGCAGTATCCAGCACAGTGCTCCTCCATGGGGAAGTACCAGAACAGAAAGCATAGTTGGACAGGTGATCATCATGTCCTGTCCTAAGTTTGACTGGGACCTGCTGGCTAGCATTCTGGGAAAATAAGCCTAATTATTGGGCTAAATATTAGAATGAATTATTTTTCTGAACCCTTGATGCACACTGCTCCAGCCAATGGTCCGTAGTTCCAGTGGGTACCATAGCAGACTAAGGAACATTCCTCCATCAGTGCAGCTCAACAATGTCACATCCCCGCACAAAACAGGAGCCACTCAAAAAGTCACTGTTATTTATTGCTGTACAAAATACTTCTAATAATATAGCTACAGTAAATCAATAATCTGTTACTGCAACATAACTCTAAAAGAATGGCTGTACAATTACCCTTGGGAGCATGTGATAATGTCTAGTTGTCATATATTAAAGCTACATCAGTCTATCAGAAATACATCCCCAAACTTAGCTTCATAAGGAGTGTTAACTTCACCTTCCAAAGCAGACCTGTGTATAGCAACACCATAAAGGGGACTTCTGTTGTCAAGCACTTTCAGCTCTCACTTTGGTTGCATTCTGGTTTTCCCAGCATCACTTGGGATCAAAACACATGCGGCGCGAATCACATGGTCACCCAGCAGTGACCAGAACCTCTCCCTCTTCAATGATGATCTCCTGCGAGTCAGTGACTGGCTCTGCATCTTGTGGTGATCCCGACAAATTGCTAATTAGCACAGTTGTGCTGAAACATGTTTTTAGTCCTATAAGCAACCAATTTAAAATGCTGTCCAGTGATTCCCCATTACCTGCATGATTAGTTCAGTGTTGAGTATGCCCACAGCGCCCCAGGTTGGTGTATCAGAGTGTAGCACCATTTTCTAATTGAATGCAGCCTCAACCCTTCTCTCTCAAGTCCCCCAGATTCAGACATATCACTCTAGGTCACTACAGGGAGGTGAGGGGGTGGGTCAGGCAGGTTCAAGATGGGTAGTAACTCTCTAGTTCCTCCCAATAGCTGGCTCCAGCAAAGTGAAAGGGAAGATTTCAGGTTGATGGCTTGTTGGTATTCCTTACTGTAAAGGAATGCAAGGTCCTAAAGGTGTGAAGAAGAGTCAAGTGCAGAGCTTGGGGGTGGTGGGGGGGGGAAGGGTGCAAAGATTGGATTATGAAGAGATTGAAGAAATTAATACAGTACTAATTTTCTGCCTCCAAGTGGCTCTAGAAAAGCTTGTAAACAATATGGAGTACAGTACTTGTTGTAATGGTTGGAGGTGCCCAGGCATTCAAATTAGTACTGGACCAATTTTTACTTTGAATATTATTCACAAGTCGCTTAACTGTATCAGGTCATGTCTCTTACTTTGGTCTGAATGTTTGGCTGCTTTTGACCCAAGACTTTGGAATCTGAAAATCTGTAAATGGCTGCTGTCCCTTGCCCTCCTCACAGACCCTCACTCATAATACTCAAAGATTTAAGCAACCACCTTAGTTAACTATTTCACCTTGTCTTACTAAGACGCGGATCGTCTGGGTTGGCAGTGGGTTGGCACACACTTTGTTTCTGGCGGGGTCAGCTGTCAAGAGAACAGGAACAATGGCCATTTTGGAAGGTACAGGTAGTGGAGGGGTTTGGGGGAGGTCCTGAATCAAAGCTCATGCTCCTCTTCACTGAGGGAGACTCCCAAAAGTTCTCATGACGCAACCCCAGGAGAGGCATCGATGCAGATTTTAAAGAGCTGGGGGAGGTTGGGTCAAGGGTGTGAAGTAATGGGAATGAACACAGCACCTTTCCAATACAATGGAGGACCGGAGCGAGAAACAGAGAGAGAGAGAGAGAGAGAGAAGAGGCAGAGTGATAGTGTAGTCACAAGTCAAACAAACGTGGTATGGGGTGTACTGTGCATTTTCTGATGTTTTGCAGCATTGCTTGTTCATATTGACTGGGATTGGTGATGAACTTCAACCTCTTCCTCCCATTCACTCCGTACTTGCACTTCCCCCCCCACCGCGATAAAAAAAGGGACTATGTATTTTGTCTTATTCCCTGCAGGATTGTAGCCCTGAAGGTCGCCAGTGGCACTATGCCCTGTTCTTGCAGGATCTGCAGCAGGCCTTCCTGTAGTACCAGTGTGTGCACAGCTTCACCTTCAGCACCAATGCACAGTTGGCCGTCACTTTGTCCTGACAGTTGTCATCTGCAAAACAAACAAACAAGAGAAGATTTACCATGGAGAACGAGATGCCATTTCACCACCTCACTTGCACAGACACCCCAACCTGCAAACCTTGAGTGTTGCCAACACTGGGTAGACAGTTTCTGGCAAGCTTTACCACATGACCTGTGACCTCCTAACTGCCCAACCCAACACTCTTTCCATTGGTCACCCATTATCTTCAGCATTGTGGCACAAGACCTCACACTCAACTGGAAATTGTCAAGTCCTCTGTAATCTAATTGGATAATTCTTCACTGTCAGTCAAGTAATCTCGCTCGCCCCTCTCCAATAACTCAGTACCCAACAAATTAAAGCCTATATTAAGCATTTTGGTGTCAGTACACAGCCTTGTTGCACTCCTTTCTTCAATAGAAAAAATGTCTGATTGTCTCTCTTCACACTAGTGTTGCTGTCTGGTCCCAATACTCCAGCTTAGTTTGTGCTAGTATTTCAACCAAGCTCATCGTAACTTGTCTGGTATGAACACTATGCTGAAAATGTGTTGCTGGAAAAGCGCAGCAGGTCAGGCAGCATCCAAGGAGCAGGAGATTGACTGGGATTGGTGATGAACTTCAACCTCTTCCTCCCATTCACTCCGTACTTGCACTTCCCCCCCACCGCGATAAAAAAAGGGACTATGTATTTTGTCTTATTCCCTGCAGGATTGTAGCCCTGAAGGTCACCAGTGGCACTATGCCCTGTTCTTGGCATAAGCCCTTCTTCAGGAAGGGCTTATGCCCGAAACGTTGATTCTCCTGTTCCTTGGATGCTGTCTGACCTGCTGCGCTTTTCCAGCAACACATTTTCAGCTCTGATCTCCAGCATCTGCAGCCCTCACTTTCTCTCTGGTATGAACACTATGTCTTGGAATCGCATATGCAGGTCTAACCACTTTCTCAACCTTAAATACTGTGTGGACAAACAACCCTAGGACTATGTTTGTGCATTCCTGTTAGAGTTGTACTTTTACTTTCTGTCACCTGTCTGCTCTTGATACAAAAGATGTCATTTCACACTCCTGTACTTTATATGTAGCTGCGACATTTCTGCACAGTCGAGCAGGTATGTCAGCATCCACTTGATATCCATCGTTATCCTACTCACCATTCACAATGCTTCCAGGTTTTATGCCATCCCCAGATACTTGAAGTTGTACCCCATACACCCAAGTCTGCATGTGATGATCCCTGTCCTGAACTGTGGAGTACTCCCCTCCAAATCTCCCTCCACTCTGCTTCCTGTCACTTACCCAGCTTTGTATCTGTGCTGCTGCTGCCCATTGTATTCCATAGGCTTCAATCTCATGGACAAGCCTGTTGTGTGGCACTATGTAAACCTTTTGGAAGTCTATTTACATCAGACAGTATATCCCTTAACAACCCTTTCTGTCATCCCAAATACCTCAAGAAAATTAGCTTGCCCTGATTAAATCAAAGCTAGATATCCTTGATCAAATTGTACAGTCATTCAGTTATACAGCAGGGAAACAGACCCTTCAGTCCAACTCATCCGTGCTGACCAGATATCCTAAATAAATCTAATCCCATTTGCCAGCATTTGACCCATATTCCTCTACACCCTTCCTATTCATGTACCCATGCAAATGCCTTTTAAATGTTGTAACTGTACCAGCCTCCACCACTTCCTCTGGCATCTCATTCTATACACACACATCACCCTCTGCATAACAAGTTGCCACTTAGACCCATTTTAAATCTTTTCCTTCTCACCTTAAACACGTGTCCTCTAATTTTGACTCCCCTACCCTAGGCAAAGGTCCGTGGCTAGTGACTTTATCCATGCTACTCATGATCTTATAAATCTCTATAAGGTCACCCCTCAGCCTCAGCCTAATTAGCCTCTCCTTTTCACTCAAACCCTCCAACCCTGCCAATATTGTTATAAATCTTTTCCGAACTCTTTCAAGTTTCACAACATCCTTCCAATAACAGGGAAACCAGAATTGAACATAGTATTCCAAAAGTGGCCTAACCAATGTCCTGTACTTCTCCAAGGTGTCAGTGGGGGACCACTTTGGGGCCAGTGACCATAATTCTATTAGTTTTAAAATAGTGATGGAAAAGGATAGACCAAATCTAAAAGTTAAAGTTCCAAATTGGAGGAAGGCCAATTTTGATGGTATTAGGCAAGAACTTTCAAAAGTTGATTGGGGCAAATGTTTGCTGGTAAAGGGGCAGCTGGAAAATGGAAAGTTTTCAAAAATGAGATAACTAGAGTCCAGAGACGTAAATGTTTCAGTTAGAGTGAAGGGCAAAGCTGGTAGGTGTAGGGAATGCTGGATGACTAGAGAAATTGAGGCTTTGGTCAAGAGTAAGAAGGAAGCATATGTCAGGTGAATCAAGTGAATCCTTAGAAGAGTATAAAGGCAGTAGACGTATACTTAAGAGAGAAATCAGGAAGGCAAAAACGGAACATGAGATAGCTTTAGCAATTAGGATTAAGGAGAATCCAAAGGGATTCCACAAATATATTAAAGTAACTATGGAGAGAATGGGTCCCCTTAAAGTTCAGCAAGGACACCTATGTTTGGAACCGCAGGAGATGGAGGGGATGCTAAATGACTATTTTGCATTAGTGTTTGCTGTGCAGAGGGACTTGCGGAAATAAATAGAGACATCTTGAAAAATGTCCATATTACAGAGGTGGTGGAGCTGGATGTCTGAAAACACATAAAGGTGGACAAATCCCCAGGACCTGATCAGGTGTACCCTTGAACTTTGTTGGAAGGGAGGGAAGTGGGCCCCTTGCGGAGATATTTGTATCATGGTTAACCACAGGTGAGGTGCTGGAAGATTGGAGGTTGGCTAACGTTGGCCCACCACTATTTAAGAAAGGTGGTAAGGACAAGTCAGAGAACTATGGATCAGTGAGCCTGACGTCGGTGGTGGGCAAGTTGTTGGAGGGAATCCTGAGGGACAGGATGTACATGTATTTGGAAAGACAAGGACTGATTAGGGATAGTCAGCATGGCTTTGTGTGTGGGAAATCATCTCACAAACTTGATTAAGTTTTTTGACAAAGTAACAAAGAGAATTGATGAGGGCAGAGCAGTGGACATGATCTATATGGACTTCAGTAAGGTGTTTGACAAGGTTCCTCATGGTAGACTGGTTAGTAAGATTAGATCACATGGAAAACAGGAAGAACTAAACATCTGGATATAGAACTGGCTCAAAAGGTAGAAGACAAAGGGTGATGGTGGAGGGTTGTTTTGCAGTCTGGAGGCCTCTGACCAGCGGTGTGCCACAAGGATCGGTGTTTGACCACTACTTTTCGTCATTTATATAAATGATTTGGATATGAACATAGGAGGTACAGTTACTAACTTTGCAGATGAAATCAAAGTTGGAGGTGTAGTGGACAGCGAAGAAGGTTACCTGAGATTGCAACAGGATCTTGATTAGATGGGCCAATGGGCCGAGGAGTGGCAGATGGAGTTTAATTCAGAGAAATGTGACGAGCTACATTTTGGAAAACAAATCAAAGCAGGGCTTTAACACTTAATGGTAAGGTCCTGGGGAGTGTTGCTGAACAAAGAGACCTTGGAGTACATAATTCCTTGAAAATGGAGATGCAGGTAGACAGGAGAGCGAAGGCGGCATTTGGTATGTTTTCCTTTATTGGTCAGACCACTGAGTATGGGATATGAAAGGTCATTGGTTAGGCCACTTTTGGAATACTGTGCTCAATTCTGGTCTCCCTATTATAGAAAGGATATTATGAAACTTGAAAGAACTCAGAAAAGATTTACAAGGATGTTGCCAGGGAGTTTAAGCTATAGAGAGAGGCTGCAAAGGCTGGAGCTATTTTCTCTGGAGCATCAGAGGCTGAGGGGTGATCTTATACAAGTTTTTAAAGTCATGAGGGGCATGGTAGGATAAATAGCCAAGTCTTTAGCCCAGAGTAGGGGAGTCCAAAACTAAGAGGGCATAGGTTTAAGGTGGAGGGAAAAGATTTAGAAGGGACCTAAAGGACATTTTCACTCAGAAGGTGATACGTGTATGGAATGAACTGCCAGAGGAAGTGGTGGAGGCTGGTACAATTACAACATTTAAGAGGCATCTGGACAGGTACATAAATAGGAAGAGTTTAGGGGGATATGGTCCAAATGCTGGCAAATGGCACTAGATTAATTTAGGATATCTGGTCGGCATGGCCAAGTTGAACCGAACGGTCTGTTTCCGTGCTGTACATCTACGTGATTCTAACTGTGAGTCATTGTTTACCATTGAAGCTAAACTGGGTGACCTTTAGTTTACCCTTAACCATCTCCCTTTGACCAACCATCTGTTTCACACTAAATTACATCACTGCACTTGACCAGTAGATGGAATTAGCAGTCAATGCAGGGCAGATTTGAAAGAGCCATAGAAATTGGGAAATACTTTCATGAACAAAAGCTTTTGAAAGACCATAGTTTTATTATTTACTGCAGCAGTAAGTCATCTAACATAATCAATGCACCTTTAACAAAGGATCATCAAAGTTTACTACACACAAAAAGCAAACAAAAACCATAAACCACTTGACACCATATAGGAGTTATTTGAAATGGCATTATTACAAAAGAAAGATGCTACCCATTTGTGCTCAGCACCATACAGATACTCCAACCTCAGTGAAGGACCACTCTGTTTCCCCTTTAAAGTTCTTTGTTAAGTGAGCATGGCTGTACTAGGGTCTTTTTCTGGTAAATGTCTGCATTTACTTAATGCTATCTCCTTTAGGTCTCTTCATGAGATCGTTCAAACAAATTACTAACACAGTTCACTTATTTTTCAACTGGAGTCCCTTAAACTCCTTGTCCACAGCCTCCTAATTCTGAAGTTTTCTCTTACAGATGTTAAACTACTCAGGACCCTTTTTCCAGCTGTCTCTCTGCAATAAAACATCTCGCTATCAGGTGATTCAGTTTCTCTCTTCTGCTCCATGATTCAAACCACTGAGCCATTCACCTCAAAAAGATTTTAAAAAGCCTCATTTAAATGCGGGCAAACAAATTTCCAATCAGCCCACAGCATTCACTGAACTCAAAAGTGAAACCAAGTCTTTCCTTTCTCAACCCACAGAATACAGAAATACAATCCAATCTCACTTAATGGATTTGCCCATGCTAGAATCCAAGCTTCCAAGTAATTATATTAATATATCAATATGATTGCTCTCAATATTAATATCAATTAGCAAGTAAGTTACATTATAAGTACCAACTCTGTAATGAAATCAAAGTACAGGAACTAAAGGAAAATGTTAACAGTAAATCCAAGGAGGAGTCTTACAAACTGTTAGCTTGTTTAACAGTGGAATGAAAAAGAATTGGATTGAATTTAATACAAGGATGTACTAGAGTAAGAATTTAAACCTGGGGGTATTGGGGAAGGGATTCCAGGAGTGGGGAATTTGATTGGGGATTAATCCCAGAAAGGTACCAAATTGGGGCTCTAACCGTGTGCGTGCGTGCAAGTGTGAGCGCACATGCGTTTGCTTGTGTGTGGGGTGGGGGGCATTGGATTCGGGATTTAATCATGAGGATTATTGGATTGAGAGTTTAATGCTAGAAGTTATTGAGGATTTAATTGTTGGGGATATTGGATTGGGAATTTATTGGTTGGCGCTATTGTGTTCGGCATTTGATTCTTGGGAAATATTGTATGGGAATTTAATGATGTGAGTTACTGGATTGGGGAGTTAACGGTGGAGGGGATTATTGGATTGAGGA
>NC_057720.1:86016318-86032146 GCF_004010195.1 Chiloscyllium plagiosum | reverse complement strand
GGATTTAATGGTGGGGTGGCTTATTGGATTGGGGATTTAATGGTGGGTGGGTTATTGGATTGGGGATTTAATGGTGGGGGGTAATTGGATTGGGGATTTAATGGCGGGGTGGCTTATTGGATTGGGGATTTAATGGTGAGGGATAATTGGATTGGGTTTTTAATGGTGAGGGATAATTGGATTGGGGATTTAATTGATGCAGCTGTTGTTTTCAGGATCTAATAGTTGAGGGGGTAATGGATTGGGGTGCAATTGTTTCGAGGTGGGTATATTTTGGCTAACCTTACCTGGTGCGTCCGTGGGACACAGTTGAACCTCACATGTCTCTTTTGCCTCTGGCTTTGTGGATGGATCGCAGCCTTGTCCAACTTCATCTCCCTGGTAACATTTCACTTCACGAACTCGGACACCACTGCCACAGGTTTTACTGCACTGTGCCGGATAAAGACAGCAGTTGGTCATTGGGACAGCACCAAACACACATTGCTGAATGCAAGTATGTGGCCAGGTGTCAAAGATCCGTAATGAGGAGAAACTGTTTGGGTCGTCAAAGAGGATTCGAGTGCCCGGGAACAGACCGTGTTCTCAGTGACTCAACAAGCATTCCAACTTCATTCCATCCAGGTCCATCAAGTACTTCTGTCCTTGTGCTTTTCCAATGCGGAACACAGCTCTCCCCTGACAACCCAATTAGACCCTCCTACATCACGTACAGAATAGGTTAGATGTAAAGTCACCGTT
Source organism: Chiloscyllium plagiosum (assembly GCF_004010195.1). Classification (NCBI taxonomy): domain Eukaryota; kingdom Metazoa; phylum Chordata; class Chondrichthyes; order Orectolobiformes; family Hemiscylliidae; genus Chiloscyllium; species Chiloscyllium plagiosum. The sequence goes on along the minus strand of NC_057720.1, from coordinate 86,031,405 downwards.
CTCTCCGTCAACCTAACTGGTAGTTACAGGTCAGATAAAGAACACAACGAACATGGGATTAAGCCATGTCTTGGCCACACCAGTCTATATTCTCTCAGACAAGTACAGACTAAGCTGTGTTCAACATTCAAGTTCCTTCGTTATGACCCACTCATTTCTGATGGACAGACTCAGGTGCTCTAAAGGGGAAAGTGAGGTCTGCAGATGCTGGAGATCAGTAGCTGAAAAATGTGTTGCTGGAAAAGCGCAGCAGGTCAGGCAGCATCCAGGGAACAGGAGAATCGACGTTTCGGGCACAGGCCCTTCTTCAGGTGCTCTAAAGCAATACCACAACTTGCATATTGAGATGCCAGTCTGCAGTATCTCAGATAATGACTGTTTGCACATCCATTGTCCCGTCCCAGTATCTTTAAGTAATGTTCTTCAATTTCTTAACTACTGTAACACTATTTTATTGACATCTGCCCATAGCAGATTCTCAAATACAGCTCTCCTGTGCAGTGTCTTAGACCCCTCTCTCCATATGCTCATTCTAGACTGGTGTCTTCTCTCTTACCAATGTCATGTGATCAGTTACAGCATCACGATCTAAATGAATCTCACTATACAACATGACCAGCTTGACAAGATTGATGTGGATTGCATCCCTCATGTCACTTTCCTGCTCTTTCCCTGTAACCATTGATTCTTATTGAGGCACAGAGGGACTGATTCACAATTGTCTCGTCACCGACTTATTGGTTAAGAGCTGCAGATTGCAGCGACTGATCGTGGAGGGTGGGTGGTAAACTGGCTTTCTTCAGGGTTTGGTGTTTTTGCTGCAGAGCAGAAACACAGCTATTTCTTTCCTGTAAGTCCAACGGCTTCTCACCCAAACATTCACACCCACACGTTCTTCAGCTACCTGAGAGCCAATCACATTGCAGATTATTGTTGGTGGGCAGAAGGGCTTTGATAACAGGTCATCATTCCCCAGACCAATCAGCCACTTGCTGCCAGCTGAATTTCTATTCATGCACAAACCCTAGCTCAGGCTCATCTGCAATGGGATTGGGCAAACTCCTGGAACAAGCAGCAGTGTAAACAGCACTTACAATGAGTGTCAGATAACTTGCTTTTGAAAAAGTGCAAAAGACCTTGGTTTCGAAAACAATCCTTTCCCCACTTCAGTCCACAATGAAAAATACAAAAACAAAAGTACATCTTTACATGCTATAGTTTATCATGTTTAAGGAAGGATGTAAATACTTTAGAAGCAGAACAGAGCAGGTTTAGCAGATTAATATCTGGAATTAGGTGCTTTGTCATATGTGAAATGGTTCAACAATCTAGGTTGTATTCGTTAGAGTCTTAAAAAAAGGTGCCTTGATTGAAACATAGGGGACCCAGAGAGGCTTTAACAGGTTGGAGTGGAGAGCTCGCTTCCTGTAATGGGAGAGTCTAGAACTAGGGGCTACTGGTTAAGTATCAATTCTTTCCCATTAAGGAGAGAAGGGAGGCCATTTTCTTTACTATCAGAGGGTCATGAGTTATGATTAGATTACTTACAGTGTGGAAACAGGTCCTTCGGCCCAACAAGTCCACACCGACCCTCCGAAGAGCAACCCACCCAGACCCATTCCCCTACATTTACCCCTTCACCTAACACTACGGGCAATTTAGTATGGCCAATTCACCTAACCTGCACATCTTTGGATTGTGGGAGGAAACCGGAGCACCCGGAGGAAACCCAGGCAGACCCGGGGAGAATGTGCAAACTCCACACAGACAGTCGCCTGAGGCGGGAATTGAACCCGGGTCTGTGGCGCTGTGAGGCAGCAGTGCTAACTGCTGTGCCACCGTGCCGCCCTCTTTGGACTCTCTTCCTGAAAAGGTGGTGGAATAGGTCTACGAGTACTTTAAGGCAGAAGTAAATAGCCTTTTATTAAGTAAGGGGTTGAAAGGTTATCAAGGGTAAGTAGGAATGGGGGAGTAGAGGTTACAGTCAGATCAACCATGATTTTATTGGATGGCAGAACAGGCTAGAGGGGCTGAATGGCCTACTCTTGTGCATTATGTTATATGATTCTGAAAAGAGAATGGGCTAACCCCCTTTCCTCTCACAAGCAATGAAACTGTTTGCAGGATTGGCAGGAGGTTGAGACAGTGGCAATAACTGCTTCGGGTTAATCTCTCTGAAAAGTAGTAGGCGATCAGTGGGGCTGCTCATGAAGTCCTTGTTAATACAGCAAAGGTATGCAGCAAAACTGGGATCCTGCTTCCTGGAGCACTCTGGTGGGCCACCCTAAACAGAACAGAACAGCTGGAAGGAAGGAGAGAGACTTAACATCAATCCTCCTCAGAGTTTCTGTGGCAATGTCTACCTTCGCAATGAAATCTGTAAGTGGTTGTTAATGTGTAATAAACTGTCTTGTCAACGAGCAGAGGCTCTCCTAGTGAAACCAGGTGGCGGCTTTCCTCAACTGCACTTGACCGAGCAGGTGTTGCAGTTTCCGACATTGAAAGAGAACGGTGGCAACAAACGTCACCATGAGCAGTAGTTCATCGTGAGCTGACCTGCCAATACAACTGCACCCAGTTCCAATGGAGCACGGAAAAAAAAACTGTCGAGAGGCCAAACACAGGAAACGTGCATGGGAAAGGACCAAAGGACCATAAGACATGGGAGCAGATATTAGGCCACTCAGCCCATCAAGTCTGCTCCACCATTCAATCATGGCTAATAGGTTTCTCAACCCCATTCTCCCACTTTCTCCCCGTAACACTTGATACTTAAGAACCTACCTATCTCTGTCTTAAATACACTCAGTGACCTGCCCTCCACAGCCTTCTGTGGCAATGAATTTGGTATGGAATTAAAGAAGCAAGCGGTTATTTGCTGCAGTACACACAGGGCAAGCTTACAGTCCCCTTTAGTAAATCAGTAAGACACAAGTGCTGACCCGGTCAGTTTGCTTACCTGGGACCAAGACGTTTTAAACCACTTTGAGCAGGGCCTCTCGAAACAGGCCGCCTCCTCGTCGGGCTTCTTGGAGTGACCACACCGGCTCTCCTCATACTCCTTATAAGCTCCATTCTCCAGGCCAGCACATAGAATCCTCCGGGTCTTCCTTCCCCGGCCACATGTGGCATTGCACTAAATTTAGTAGGACCATGGCAACCAGTTATTACACAGTTGGGTAGTCAGTCCATGCCCACACCCTACACCAGGGGGAGCTCAAGAGCTATCAGCCAGGCAGTAGACTGACTTATTCACCCTTTGGTCCCCCACAACCCTCCTACTAAAACTCTCCTACCCACAAAATTCTCAACTCCCTGTCTAGTTACTGGTGCCCACATTAACACAATGGTGACAGGTGCAGGCCGAAGCTCCCAAGTGCAACAGAATGTCAGGAAGTTGGCAAATATTACAGCGAGATATGAATGTAAAAGGTCTGACTTGAGATAACCCGAGTGACTTTTCCCTGGGAAGTCAATTATCATACAAAACGAGGCTGGACTGCTTTGTGAACCTTTGGGTCGCTACGCAAATCTGTTTCCGATCACCAGTCGCTCCTCTGTCTTCCTCGGGCTCCAGGCCTGCCTTTCTGTCAGAGGATGGGAATCCTGAGAAAGCTCAACAAGGATCCCAGTCCAGTTCTAAACTTTGGAAGTTGAAGGAACTCATTTTCTCCTCTGGCAGCCCTTCACCCCCTCCCATCCCCTCACTCATGCACAGCGTCTCACCCTCTCCTAGTCTCTTGCCCCCTTCCCAACTCTCTCATCAGCTCCCAGTCACGTAGTGCGAAAGAGGGCCGCAACTGAGATTGCACTGGAATTAGTGCTGGTGACGGGATCTCTCCACCACTGGAGAACCATTGCAGACCCCAACATCCCTTTCCCCCTTGAAGCATTTAACTGGCTAGTGAGGGACCTTCCTGGGATTTTAGACCTAGCAGGACAGAGATCCAGAAGGCCGACAGTTGCCAGTTAACCAGAAACTGGCAGCTCTCCATCACTGAATGTGTCCCCATGTGGTGCCTGCTATTGTTAACAGTCCAAGCACTTTGGCAGGTATCCCCTGACACCGGTGAATGAGGATTGTGGAGAGAGGCCATTACAATGGGGAGCAGAGAAGGATCAACACAAAGGGCAGCAGGGTGGCTCTCAGTTTCTTGCCCCACGTTTTGATGCCAGGCCCCTCAAAGGGGCACTGAGCTTGGAAACTCACACAGAGTGAGCCCAGCCACCATGGTCCCTGCTGCAGGAGACTGGATTATACTCAATCCCGGGAATGGTACAGAGACTACGACTGATGGTCCAGGAGTCCGAGAGAGGGAGGGGGAGAGCGAGAGCGAGCTGGGGGACAGGGTCCGGGAGTCTGAGAGCGAGCAGGGGACAGATTCCGGGAGTCCGAGAGGGAGCGGGAGACAGGATCCGGGAGTCCCACAGCGAGCGAGGACAGGGTCCGGGTGTCTGGGATCGAGCAGGGGACAGGATCCGGGAGTCCCATAGCGAGCGGGGGACAGGGTCCGGGAGTCTGGGAGCGAGCTGGGGACAGGATCCGGGAGTCTGGGAGGGAGCGGGAGACAGGGTCCGGGAGTCCCATAGCGAGCGGGGGACAGGGTCCGGGTGTCTGGGAGCGAGCAGGGGACAGATTCCGGGAGTCCGAGAGGGAGCGGGAGACAGGGTCTGGGAGTCCCACAGCAAGCGAGGACAGCGTCTGGGAGTCTGCGAGCGAGCTGGGGACAGGATCCGGGAGTCCCACAACAAGCGGGGGACAGGGTCCGGGAGTCCCACAGCGAGCGGGGGACAGGGTCCGGGAGTCCCACAGCGAGCGGGCGACAGAGTCTGGGAGTCCCACAACGAGCGGGGACAGGATTCGGGAGTCCCACATCGAGCGGGTCATGGTCCGGGAGTCCCACAACGAGCGGTGGACAGAGTCTGGGAGTCCCACAGTGAGCAGGGGACAGGGTCCGGGAGTCCCACAGCGAGCAGGGGACAGGGTCCGGGAGTCTGAGAGCGAGCAGGGGACAGGATCCAGGAGTCCCACAGCGAGCGAGGGACAGGATTCGGGAGTCCCACAGCGAGCGGGGGACAGGGTCTGGGAGTGCCACAGCGAGCAGGGGACAGGGTCCGGGAGTCTGGGAGCGAACTGTGGACAGAGTCCGGGAGTCCCACAGCGAGCGGGGCACAGGGTCCAGGAGTCCTAGAGCGAGGGAGAGAGTCTGAAAAAGTGGGGGAAGTGAGGGAAATTGACATAGCGGGCATTGAATTTTCTTCCTCTTCGCATAAGGTACTCGGTGTGAAGCATTTATTTAATGATGAGAAATCTTCAAGTGCTCTCTCTACTGTTCATCTCTCTTTCGCGAGCAGCCTTGAGGTTTTGTGGAGATAGGCAGTTTGCTCCAATTGAGTACTTTCTCCCCAGTATTCCCACAGCATGTGTACTAGTCCCTCACATACCTGCTCCCACTCCTGTGACACCCAGTGAGGGGGACAGTCTCTATCTCCACAGGGGTGCACCGCCAGGGGCTTTGTCGCCAGGTCACACTGCAAATCCGGTAGGACCTTGCCTTCGTTGTTCCTGCAAACCACGTAGCGTGTCATGCGGCCCTCTCCACAGGCTCCTGAGCACTGCATTGAGAAAAGGAAAGATGGGGCTTAGAAACCAAGCCAAGCAAATATTTCACCGTCAATAGCAACATCGCACCAGGACTTGTTGAACACCATTCCCAAAGTCAAAACCCCATCTCTTGGAGAAGGAGCAAGAGAAACATGGGATCCTCTAGTGTTAGTCTCTCAACTTGGAAATAGTTCACTACATCATCCAAACCCGAGAGCGACCACTGATCAGCAATTAACTCTGGTCTGGGACAATGACATAAACATACCAAGAATGAATATTGAATAAACTTCATTCATGTACAATTAATGGGCTCTGAACTAAAGAAAGGGAGGATTTAGGAGAGATGACCAGAAGGTTATGCGTTTGAAGCAGAAAATGGAGGGTGAAGAGCCTGTTAATGGAAGTAAAACATGGCCGCCAATGGTAGCGGGTATAGAGCTGGGGAAAGGGACAACAGGCTGGAGCCAGAGAGACAGGAAGGAACTCTGCAGCTGGAGGAAGTTGCAAAGATAAAGGGGGGGAAAGGCCATTAAAGTACTTAGAGATGAGAACTTGATGCATTGATGGTACGAGAATTCAATGTAGATCAGGAAGGTGTTATTCTGGGAAAGGATATGGACCACAGGGCTTTTTGAGGACCTGACGTCGATGATGAGTGGAGCACGGGAGATTAGCTGGGAGAGAACTGGAGTCTCTGTGTCTGAAGGTGACAACAGCACAAAGTAGGAGGGAGGATTTCAGCAGTTCTGAGGTCGGAATAAAAGGCAGGTGGTGTTCGACATAAAGTGAGTGGTGTTTTGCGATAGGTAACAAGATGGTGCCAGGGAGGGGACAGAGTTGGCAATGAAGAACGCAAACGGTCGATTTCGTTTTCGTGCATATAAGCAAAAGATGTGAATCCTCCAAGCCTGCATACACAATTTCCATTATTTGCAGTAAGCTCCTTTCCTCTTGCAAAGACATTGACTAGTGAGGGGTAGGCAGCCACACAATCCATTGTGAAACCAGCGTATTGGAAGACACAAGACAGTGAGCCCCACAGCGGGATGGGAGGTGGTGGGGGACGGTGGGGGTTGAAGCAGATTGTTTATAACAGGCTAATTCCCAAAGATGGGCTGAAAATGTGTTGCTGGAAAAGCGCAGCAGGTCAGGCAGCATCCAAGGTACAGGAGAATCGACGTTTCGGGCATAAGCCCTTCTTCAGCCCTGAAGAAGGGCTTATGCCCGAAACGTCGATTCTCCTGTTCCTTGGATGCTGCCTGACCTGCTGCGCTTTTCCAGCAACACATTTTCAGCTCTGATCTCCAGCATCTGCAGACCTCACTTTCTCCTCGAAGATAATTCCCAAAGATACAATGACCAATGTGACAACTAGACGGATTACGTCCTGCAGATAGGAATTCAGTGATATTGACCATGGAGCTCTTTTCTCAACAATTATGAAACATTTAGAAAGATCAGTCAAGAGGAAGACACGACAAACACAGAGTATCAGAGAAAAATCACGGTTAGGATCTAACAGAAATCAACATCAGCAGTTATCCCCTTTCCAAAAAAGGATCCAAAATATAATGTTGGATCGATGTAGATAAAACGTGAGGACAAGCTTTACTGGTCAGATTTTTATTTCTACCTACACCCCATCAAATCTGATGCCACTGATTACTATGACAGCAAATAATTGCAGTCAAGATTCAGAAATAATTATCCACAAAGCATAGATAACTACCACTAGGTCCCATGATCCAACTGGCCTCAGGGACCTCTGTCAAAGCCTAGTCAAAAATAATACTATCACCATATTTACATGACAGTGTCCCAAAGTGTAATACTATCACCATATTTACATGACAGTGTCCCAAAGTGTTATTGTCATCGTAGAATGAGTGTGCACTTGTATTAATGTCAGTGTGAGGTGTATCTCTGTGTGTGTTAGTATCAGAGCAGGGAGAGGGTGTCTGTGTATTAATGTCAGTGTGGGGTCAGTGTATCCTTGTATTAATGTCAGTACAATGTCCGTGTGTGTGAGATGCGTGTGTGTGTGTTACTGTCAGCATGGGATCAGTGTGTTTATGTTTAAGGTCGATATGTGTGTGCCTGTGCGGGTGTTAATGTCTACATGGGGGTAATGTCTTTTTCAGTAAAATATGTCCATTCATTATTGTCAGTGTGGAGTTGCAGTGTCTGTGTGATCCTGTCAGTAAGGGGTGAGGATATCTGTATTAACTAGTTTGTAAGTATCTTCCATATTGTGGACTGTCGATTCGGACAGATGGTGATCTGCCAGGTTCATTCGGATACAATAGATCAGAAGCATGTTGGCAGCCCTTACTGGTCCCCAGTCTGATGCAGTCCAACGACGGTCACAAGGTGGCCCCATGCACTCCTTCTTGTTGGTTGGTTTGGTGTACTCATCACACAAGCGAGGATCAACAGAGCATCGAACTTCACGTCTCATGCTCCCCCTGGTGCCACACCGCGCAGAACACTGAAGGGAGAAAGACCATTACTACAGTGGGCCATTATCCAAGATCATTTCCAATCACCAATAACTATCATCGCAAAACTGTTTCAGGACTGAGTCCTAAATAAAGATAAACATACTTCAACTCAGTATTCCATTTGGAACACAAAAACAGAAGCAATAAATCCTAAATCCTCAATTTACCTGCCTGATGGACTCGGGTTAACAAAAAAAAATACTGATCAGGTTCCTGTACTTATAAAAGAATCTACATATACTCATGTAAAAGTTGAATTTTTTAGATTTTTATAAGGTGAAATTTATGGGGTTGACTATTACATTGATACTATTTTTAAGAGGCTGAAATCCTGCATAACAAATTCCAGTAATTTCACAAGTGCTGCTGGGGAACTGAGCTCAGCTGAGCTGCATGCAAAAGGAGGTTGTCACCAGACTCTGACCTGATGTGTCCTTAAACCTTTGTGCCAAATTCTTCCATTTCCCTCCGCTTTCTCTGGTCTACAGTTGTTTTGGTTTTTCAAACTAACATTTTAAGCTTTTATCAGACATTTGACTCTCATACAGTCTCATTGATCATAGTAGCCATAAGAAATCATCAACAGCTGCATGGCAATTATTGTGAAGAAAATGCATATAGGACCATCTTATTTAGGAAATAATGGTGTGATAAACTTTGTATCACACTAATTATACTAATTATCATACTCGTTTGATAATGAACTTAATAATCTGTAACCTAATGTTGGTGTGAACTGTACATAAAACACATAACAGCATGAAAAAGAATCAATTTCCTCATCATAATATTTATGTACAGGATAATCGCTTGACTCACAAATGTTGATCTATTACCTATGAAGAACTAGGGTAGACTTTTACATGAGCTAGATGGAAAATTCCAGATTCTTTTGGCCAAAAATAGCGTGTCAACTTTCACATGAGATTGACTTTTACTTGAGTATGTATGGCATGTTTTGTAAATAAATAAACACTAACCATAGGCAAAATGAGACTGTTGATTACAGCTTTTAATTCTACTAGTTGGAACTCAATTCTCTTTTAAAACACTTGCACACCAATACAGATAGACATAAGCAAACAAAAAAACAAACTAGTGGAGGAAACAAAGCTGGGGAAAGAGTTCAATGGCACCAGTCCCCAGGATTTGATGAGATGTTCCTTTCTCTTCTGTTCTCTGAGCCCCTTCTCAGGAGGCACAGAGCAATGGGTGTACAGTGTACTACTATTGTAAAGCCATTAATTTACTGGTTGAAGACAACAGCTTAAAGCAATGGTGGGAGAAAGCAACCATCTTTCTTTCGGCTTTAGTTACTTTGCTGCAGAGATAGAGACACGGCACATGCTCCTTCAGCAGCCCAGAGATTTCTCCCCGACAAATCAGGATAAATCACATTGTTAACCTTCCCAGGAGCCAATCAGAGAGCTGTCGTCATGGTGATGACTCGTGGCATCAACAACTGGTCATGTTTGCACAAACCAATCAGCTACCTGTCACTGGACGATTCTCACTCTGAGAAAACCTCCTGATGCTGAGTCATATCACCTTTCCTCCTCCACTGCTTAAAAAAAAACAGCCGTGTAAACACAACTCCCAATGTGTTCTAGTAACTTATTTTTATAAGTGCAGTCACTCCTTCCACAGTCCTTGGTTTTAAAACAGCCCTTTTCCCATTCTAGCGCACAATAAAAAGATGCTGTCTTTACACCTTCCAGTTGCTCTTTATCCCAGTCCACAAGTTGTCAGTGGGCGACGATTCAAACACCTAAATCCCTTTCCTCACCTTTAAGAAAATACAGATCAGCAGTACGATATAATCCTAATCAAAAACAACATTTCCACCCACTGTCTTGCTTCTCATGCTTCTGCTTTTAGTCTTTCATGCAGTGCTACTGTTTGCCGTCTCACACAGGGCTGTTTGAGCATTGACATGTTGAAGAATCTCTTGGTTAACAATATCAGGAGCCAGGGGATGGACTGTGGGTGCCAATCTTGATCCACAGAGAGAAGGGTTCACTGTGCACTTCTCTCTGCTGTCCTGGTGGTTCATGTGGCAGCATTAGAGAACCTTCACAAATGGGTATAGGTCACTAAAACTGGATGAAGTAGTCTGTCACAAAAGGTTCAGCATAAAAACACATCATCTTCAACCCCCCTGTTCCCCGACCCGATCACAGAAACTATTTACACTCCACCCCACCAAATGCCCATTCCCCTGACCTGACCACACAGCCCCTGACTACTCACCTATTCAAACCACTCCTGACACAACTATCAACCCCTTCCAAATACACAGCCCAAAATATCCATACCCTCCCCACTCCCCCACCCCAAACACAAATATCCAAGCCACACCTGAGCCAATTATCTATTTCTCCAATCCCGACCACTCATCCCTTGACTACCCATTCCTGCCATCCCCACAAGCTGTCTATCCACCCACACTACCCTGGATTACCCATCATTCCACCCCAATGAACTAACCTGTGCATCAACCTGACGGCCCATTCCTCCTAACCCAACTGACCGTCCTTAACCCAACTACCCATCATCTCCATTGTCTACCTGAAGTAAGCCCATGATCATTTTGTAAATCCCAATTAATAGTCCCCTCAAACAACTCTTCTCAGAGAAGAACAAAAACAGCTCCTCTAAAGTCAATTTGTGACCAAACTTCCTCATTCCCGGAACCATTCCGGTAAACCTTCACTGGACACTTTCTAAATTGTCGCAAGCAAAACTGGACACAATTACTCCAGTTATTCACTTTAGAACGTTGCAGCATAAGTTCTGCCTTTGTACTCAATATTTTTGTTTAAGGAGCTCAAAATTCTTTAGTCTACTCTTTCATGTATGCCCTGCCATTTTCAAACATTAATGCATTTGAGCCTCCAGGTCCCTCTGTTCCGACAAACTATTTTGATCTGAGCCATTCTGTCTATATTGTTAAATAATGGATGGGTCATTAGTGTTAATTTTGTCATTGGTGCCTTTGTTCAAGAATTAATATTTAATATTCCCATGGAGCTACAATTTCCTTCCTTTACAAAGCACGGAGAGTCACAGATATTTGAAGTGTAAAATGTTCTCAGTAACTTTCAACACAGTGTGAATATTCAGACAGCTTAACAGAACAAAGCCGCGCTTAAACAAAGTTGCGTTACCTCTGACCACTCTGACACCTCCCACTGCGGCCCACACCCCTTGTTTTTGCAGAGTTTGCGCTCCACTGGTCTGGTCAACTCGGCTGCTTCACACAATTCATCGTAAACAGAGCTGTCGAAACCCGGAGCGATCATTTTCCAGCACCGCACTGTCCTGAATTGATAGCCTTCCCCGCAGGTCCGGGAACATTCGCTCCATCTGCTGGTCTCCCATCTGCAAGGCATTCAAGGAAAAAGAAACATCCAGTGTGACTACAAGACGAGGAAAGGAGAGCGTGCTGGAGGTATGGCACAGATCAGCTGTAATACTAACAGAATGGCAGAACACTAGAAGGGCTGAATGGTGTCCTCCTGCTCCTAAAGTTCAACTGCATCAAATGACGAGTTGACCATTGAAGTTCACTTCTCAAATTCCTCAATGCTTGTTGCGTTTGTATAATTCGCTCATGGGAGGTGGGAGTAACTAGCTAGGCCAGAGTCTGTTGCCTATCTCTGGAAACAGTTAAGAGTTAACCATATTGCTGTGGGTCTGGAGTCACATGTAGGCCAGACCAGGAAAGGTCAGAAGATGTAGGCTTTCCTGAAAAACAATGTACTGGCACTGGAAGGGGTACAGAGGAGGTTCACTCGGTTGAGAGAGTTGAGTATACTGGGGCTATACTCATTGGAATTTAGGAGAATGAGGGGGGGGGAATCTTGTAGAAACATATAAAATTGTGAAGGAATGCGTAAGATAGAAGCAGGAAGGTTGTTTCCACCAGAGGGTGAAACTAGAACTCGGGGCATAGCCTCAAAATAAGGCGGAGCAGATGAAATTAAATTAGCTTTATATTCCAGAATTTTATTGAATTCATACTTCAGTGAATAAATTCAAACATTAGCCCAGGGTTCTGGACTACTGGTTCAGTGACATTACTATGGTCGCACTACTCCATTAAATCTTCCTCATGGGATTCAACATTATCTGGGGAAATACCAATAGGTTTGATCTCATCGTTCCTAAATTATCCACATTAATAGGAAGCATGAAAACAAGTGTTTTAAAGGTGAGGTCCTATTAAATGTTGGTATTCAGAGGGTTTTGGGTGTTCTTACACATGGATCACAGAAAGATAGTATCTCGGTCAGCAAGCAATTAGAAAGATAAATATTATGTTCACCTTTATTTAAAGAGGTACGGAGCAAAATAAGGAGGAAATCAAATCCTGTTGCATTGGTGCACAGCTTTGGTCTTCTTACCTAAGCAAGATGTCCTGGTCTAAGAGAGTTTGCAAAACGTTTACTGAACTAAATCCTGAGATGTAAGGGATGTCCGTGAGAAGAGACTGTAAAGAATGAGTCCAAATTTTGTGCATTCTAACGAAAAGTCATTACTATGAAATGTTAGCATTGTCTCTCTCTCTCTCTCTCTCCACAGATCCATTAATAGTACCCACTGGGTTTCTTCAATATTTTCTGTTTTTATTTAACATTTCCAATAACCACAGTATTTTGCTTTACTCTGGACTTGAAAAGGATGAGAGCTGATATCACTGAAACTTGGAAAATACTTCAAGGACTCAACACAGTAGATGCCGAGCAACTATGTCCTCAACTCGGGAGCGTATACACCTAAAATTAGTCTCAGGATAAGAGGTTGGATGTTTAGAATGGAGATGGTGAGGATCCTTTTTGCTCTTAAGTTTACAAATATTTGAAAATATTATCCAATATTATCTCAATCCTAAAGGATGGATGCTTTGGACTGATATCCATGGATTTTTAGCACCCAAGGGAATCTGGACTACTGGACTGTACATCAGGAAGGTGGAGTTAATATTGATATTCATCCATGATCTTATTGAATTGCAAAACAGGCTTGATGGGTAATGTGACTTAGTCCTGATCTTATTTCTAATATCTTTAAGTGAGTAGGTGTAGATTTCAAACCAACAGCCCTAGCAGAGGAAGGGCAGGGGTTCCGCCTTTAAACACAATATCTACACCACATTTGAAAAGCCACTGAGCTCACTTACCTGGGAGGGCATTCCCTTCCTGTGCAAAATTCATGTGTCGGCTCAGGCCTGGTAACTGCATCACAGTGAGACTCATCCACCTCCACTCCATCGTACCTGACACACATAGCATAAGAAGTGGTAATGCCTGTAGGGAGGGAGAGGATTACAGTTCACTAGACATTGTTTCAGCAGCCTTGTACCAGTTATACTAAGAACCTTGTTTCTGATGTCAGTGCCCAGTAGCAACACACTTGCCTCCAGGCCAGACGGGTGTCAAGCTCCATTCTGGAGATCTGAGCAGCAAACTCAGGCTGGTGCTCCAACGCAGCACCAAGGGAGTGCCACACTGTCAGCACTGCGCAACTATTTTCTGCAGCAGCTCGAGTTCCAGGTTTGGAATCTGAGCAGCACTCACAATCCCTGCCATCCATTCAAGAGGCTGAATGCGAAGGTGGAGTGCACTCACCTGATCACCCTGCAGTTTAGCAGTACGTGGGGAGAGAGGGAATGGATGAACACCAACAGGCAAAAAGGAACAGGCACGCTGTGCATGGGTCTCCTGAGTACATCCCACTCGCCAACCAGCATTCAGATCGGATTCCGGATGGTTCGTCTAGGGACTGCAGCCAGGCTCAGCTGTATGGGGTCAAGGTTGAGGGTGTGGGTGCAAGGAAGGCTGGAAGAGCAACAGTGACAGGAGATTGAGACTTTGGGAGGTAGATCAGTGTTTCTGCAGCTACTTACATGAATCCAGGATGTTATGTTGCCTCCCTGATCTCACAGTGGTGAAAGGGTGTCACTGAACAACTGTAGAGCAGCCTGAGGGGTGGGAATTTGGGAGGGGGAAGTGTATGCAGATGGTGAGACAGCGGTGAACAACTAATGATCCATATCGGAACCTAAGACATGGAAAAGTAAAGGCCTGGTGGTCCTGAGTCAGATTTTAAGGAGCTTCTTAACAAGTTAGTAAGCTGGACCTGAACAGGATTAATCTCGAGATTACTATCAGTGCCACACACAACTGTATAATGGAATAAGAGGATAAAGCAGATGAAAAGATGGTGTAGGAGGGAGGAACTTAGATCTTGAGGACACTAGCACGCAGTGCTTGGGGAGGTGGAGCCTGTACAGGTTAGACAGATTGCACTTACCAGAACCATGACCAAATTCCTCATGCGGCATTTTGCTGGTGCTATTGGGAAGGGTTTGAACTACTTGGCGAGGTGTGGGAAATGTGATAATATCACTGAAGCACAGCAATGAACACAGACCACTGTGAGAGATAGATAGCACAAGAATAAGGCAGAGTAGTTGGGGTCAGATTAAGAGGGAAGGTAGAAAAATCTAGATCAGGGTTACCGTAAATGTATGTGAATGCACCAAGTATAATTAAAAAGAATGGACTGGATTTTCCAAGGAATGGGAATCTCACAGATAGCCTCTCTGCACCTTCATTTTTAAGGAAGGAGACAGTTCCGCATTTCCAAGAGAAGATGTCAACCAGGAATCATTCAGAAATGTTGTCCGCTGTCAAACAATAAACATAAAATGCAAGTGTGAGGTTAAGGTACCAGCAGGGGAGAGGGGTAGGGTGCCAGCTAAGTAGGATCCCCCATAGGGAGGGGGTAAAGTATTGGGAGTCGGTGCTAGGATGCGAGGTGGCAAAGAGGCCAACTAAGTGATGCACTATTTAGGGAGGTCAGGGTGGGTGGAAGAAATTGTGTCCAGTGGTGGCAGGGGAAGGGCAGTGTTGGCAGGTCACCGGGGTGGCAGAGTAGGGGAGTTGGGCCCAGAGACCGGGTGTGGGGGGTGGG
>NC_057720.1:86002657-86016294 GCF_004010195.1 Chiloscyllium plagiosum | reverse complement strand
TCCTGCCTTATCCCCATAACCCTTGATTCCACTATCCTTAAGAGCTCTATCCAACTCTTTCTTGAAAGTATCCAGAGACGTGGCCTCCACAGCCTTCTGGGGCACAGCATTCCACACACCCACCACTCTCTAGGTGATGAAGTTTCTCCGTAACTATGTTCTAAATGGCTTACCCCTTATTTTTAAACTGTGTCCTCTGGTTCAGGACTCACCCATCAGCGGAAACATGCTTCCTGCCTCCAGAGTGTCCAATCCTTTAATATGGCATCATGGTGTTCAGAAAGAATGAGAAAGAGAGAAAGGGGGGAATTGGTGGCAGAACTGCTAGAGGAGGAGGATATCTAAGAATAGCCAAGGATAAAATCAATTTGGCTGGAGCTCCGTAACCAAAAGGATGCAATTATATTGCTCAGTGAAATCCATGGGTCACCAGCTAGCAGGAAGGATTTACTCAAACATGTTTGCAAGGAAACTACAGAGACACAAAAATTAACAGGGAAGGTAAAACATGGGACTTTAATTTTCTGAATATAGACTGGGATAGTTGTAGTGCAAGTGTTATAGAGTGTACGTGGGAGAATTCTCTACTGCCGGAACGCAGACATGGCTCAATCTGTTGCTTAGGAAGGAGGCGGATCAAGTGTCAGTCAGAGATCATTTAGATGGTGACGATCATTGTTCAATAAGGCTGCGGTTGACCATAGAACACAAGAAGAAACAATCCAGAGTAAAAGGACTAACTGGAAGAAAGCCAATTTCAATGAGGTAAGCGCAGCTGGGGTCTGAATAATGCAATGGTCAGGTGGAAAGATGGTCGTTGAACAGTAAGCTACCTTCAAAGAAGAGGCATTTGAGGCACACTTATGGTATATTCCCTCAAAAAGGGATAGGTAGGGGTAACAAAGCCACTGCTCTGTGATGGCAAAAGAGACAGAAATAGAGAATAAAATGTTTGCTTATCAAAGATCCAGTAAGGAATAGATTTGAGAGTAGTGCTGAATATAGAACGGTCAGAGGGGAAATGTAAAGGCAAGTAAGAGACGCAGAGGGGGAAAATGAGAAGAAACTTGCAGCTAACAGAAAATAGAATCCCAAAGTTGTCTGCAGGAATACAAACAGTAAACAGATGGTAAGGGGGGGGACTGGGACTGATCAGGGACAAAAGCAGGCATTTCTGAATGGAAGCGGAGGACATAGCTGAGGTACTATATTGATGCTTTGTTTGTGTCTTGATCTAGGAACAAGATACTACCCAGGCTATGGTGAATGAAGAAGCCACTCAGAGGATGTCACTTAGATACTAGAGGGAATTAAAATTGATTGGGGAAGGTATTAAATATGATGCCTGTACTTCGAGAGGTTGGGACTGGATGGGATGCATCCTAGGATACCAAGGAAAATGAGAGTGGAATGTGTAGAGGCATATCATATTTCTTCAATATTCCTTAGACTCAGAGGAGGTACCAAGGGATTGGAAAATTGCAAATGTTACATCGTTGCTCAAAAAACTCAATATAAAGATAAGCCCAAACTACCTCGGGAACCATGCCGGGTAGGACAACATGTGAACCTCGAGGGTGCAAGCCTGCCACAGAGTCAGGCACTATTTGACAATGTTTAAAAGCCTGCCAACTTCAACTACAAAGATGTGATGATTAAAACATGCCTTCAAAGCAGGGACTGATCATAAACCTCTGTCCTTGAAACAGAAGTAACAACTAATAAACAGCAAATGTCTGTTTGAGTTCATGCGCTTGCAGACAAAAGTGCTCTTATTCAATCAAAATGGTCAGTAAGTTGATTTAAACGGGACTGCACTCTGCGATTTGAATATTATACTGATTCAAATGCCAGACAGTGTTTCACGATTTGACAAAATAAAAAGCTGAACAGATGCCAATCCTCTCTTATTGAAACTCCATTCAGCCTTTGCGAGAAAGAAATGAGCAACTGGGTAGGCACCTGGTCAAGCAACTTCAAGGAGTCGATTACATTGAGCTGTGCAGAGTCGGCTTATTCATTGACGTAATGTAATTCCATTATGAATGACTGGCTGAGCTCCAAACCCCAAATCAGCACAACAGAAGTTATTTACACAACTGTGAGAGGACTGCATGCTTTGTTAGAGGAAATCTTTACAAGCAGATAATAGAATTAGATATTACGATGAGGTTCTTGAATGGCCGTTTGCTTATTTTAACAGAATAACGTGCACTTGAAACAAGAAAGCTTTTCTCAATACCAATGTGTTTGACTGACAGTTTTATTAGCTCCTAATCAGGGATATTTTTCCAAGAGGATTTTAAATGGCTTCATTAAAAATTATTTCAGAGACTTGCAGTGTTAATATATGGCCCAAGAGTTCTGTGCACAATGTATACAGGGTGAGTGGGCATGGAGAATGCATAGGAGGTTATGTAAGAGACATGAGGGGGTGGCGAGGATGAGCAAGGAGGCAGCAGAGGGTAAAGAGGTTGAGGGTGAGTCAGAGTAGGGTCTAGAGGGCATAATATCAAGGCAGAGAACTGGCCAGATCTCTCAATAAATGCAGGCAGGCCAAGTATATCACTAGAGAGAGAAGCCAACGCTCAAAACCAAAATTCCAAGCGAATGGGATGACTTTCCAAAGTCGGGAATGCATCGCTGGGAAATGTCCCAACTTTTGCTTCCTAGTCTGAAATGGAAAACCCAATCCCCGATCTTCCAACAATAAATGGGAACGGAATCAAAGTAGGAAGAGGAACCAGCTGACCTGGGTCTCGTTGGCCATCACGTGTTCTGTTAGCCGAGGCAAGCCACAATCTTTATCGGACCAGGGCTGGCTTCCACGTATTCTGGGCTCTTTGTACTAGAGGGCTCCACATTTCAGTCTACAGAGCTGACACATCCTGGCTACCACCAGCAGTCTGCCATTTGAGCACCTACTGCAAACAACCGATATCTACTCTCTTCTGGTTTAGGCTAAACATGAGCCCGAAATAAAAAATGCTGTTTGGAAATGTGGCCGATCACAGGATAAATGCAAGTACTGCACAAAGAAACAGCAGCACTAAAACTGACCGTTCAGTCAGACTGGTCCATGCTATGTTTATGTCCCATGATCCCTGTCCTACCTTACTTCATCTCACTGTATCAGCGTTATCTTCGGTTCATTTTGCCCTTATCCAACTTACCCTTAAAAGGCATGTTAATAGAACACAGAATGTTACACTACTGTCCTTTGGCACTTGATGCTGTGCTGACCTGTGAAACCAATCTAAAGCCCATCTATCCTGCACTATTCCATTTTCATCCATATGCTTACCCAATAACCATTTAAATGCCCTTAAAGTTGGCAAGTCTACTACTGTTGCAGGCAGTACATTCCATGCCCCTTCTATTCTGAGTAAAGAAACTACCTCTAACATCTGTCCTATGTCTATCACCCCTCAATTTAAAGCCACATCCCCTCGTGCTAGCCATCACCATCCGAGGAAAAAAGCTTTCACTGTCCACCCTATCTAATCCTGATTATCTTGCATTTCTCAATTAAGTCACCTCTTAATCTTCTTCTCTGTAATGAAACCAGCCTCAAGTCCCTCAGCCTTTTCTCATAAGACCGTCCCTCCATACTAGTACATCATCCTAGTAAATCTCCTCCGAACCCTTTCCAAAGCGCCCACATCCTTCCTATAATGCGGTGACCAGAACTATACGCAATACTCCAAGTGCAGTCACACCAAAGTTTTGTACAGCTGCAGCATGACCTTGTGGCTTCAAAACCCAATCACTCTACCAATAAAAGCTAACACACCGTATGCCTTCTTAACAACCCTATCAACCTGGGTGGCAACTTTCAGGATCTATGTACATGGACACCGAGATCTCTCTGCTCATCTACACTATCAAGAATCTTACCATTAGCCCAGTACTCTTTATTCCTGTTGCTCCTTCCAAAGTGACTCACCTCATACTTTTCTGCATTAAACCACATGTGCCACCTCTCAGCCCAGCTCTGCGGCTTATCTATGTCCATCTGTAACCTGCAACATCCTTTATCACTATCCACAACTCCACCAACCTTAGTGTCATCCGCAAAGTTACTAACTCATCCTTCTATGCCCACATCTAGGTCATTTATAAAAATGAAAAACAGCAGTGGTCCCAAAACAGATCTTTATGGTACACCACTAATAACTGAACTCCAGGATGAACATTTCCCATCAACCACCACCCTCTGTCATCTTTCAACTAGCCAACGTCTGATCCAAACCGCTAGATCACCCTCAATTCCATGCCTCCATATTTTGTGCAATAGCCTACCATGGAGAACCTTAAACATTTCCCATCAACCACCACCCTCTGTCATCTTTCAACTAGCCAACGTCTGATCCAAACCGCTAGATCACCCTCAATTTCCATGCCTCCATATTTTGTGCAATAGCCTACCATGGAGAACCTTATCAAACACCTGACTGAAATCCATATTCACCACATCAACCACTTTACCGTCATCCACCCATTTGGTCACCATCACAAAGAACTCAATTAAGGTTTGTGAGGCACGATCTACCCTTCACAAAACCGTGTTGAACCGTAACATTCTATGTGGTAACAGCTTTCATATTCTCACCAACACACCACAATTCCATTCTCGCTGTCCTCCCCTTCCTGCCTTTCCCATCCCTTGCTCAAATTTCAGAAGGACGCTGCAGCTAACAATTCAGTGCAATACTGGAGGACCACACCGTTGCTGGAGGTGCTGCCTTTCAGATAGAAGTTTCATCAGGTCTCTGAGAGGGATGTGAAAAATCCCATACCACTGTTCAAAGATCAGGTGAGGTCATTTTGGTATTACGGCAATCCAACCCTCCAATTAACATCACAGAGCCAGATTAGTGGGCGGCACGGTGGCACAGTGGTTAGCACTGCTGCCTCACAGCTCCAGAGACCCGGGTTCAATTCCCGCCTCAGGCGACTGACTGTGTGGAGTTTGCACGTTCTCCCCGTGTCTGCGTGGGTTTCCTCCGGGTGCTCCGGTTTCCTCCCACAGTCCAAAGATGTGCAGATCAGGTGAATTGGCCATGCTAAATTGCCCGTAGTGTTAGGTAAAGTGTAAATGTAGGGGGTATGGGTGGGTTGCGCTTCGGCGGGGCGCTGTGGACTTGTTGGGCCGAAGGGCCTGTTTCCACACTGTAAGTAATCTAATCTAATTATCTCGAGGCACAGCAAGCTCCACAGATCATGATTACAAACTGCCACATTTCACAAGTGACTATACTTCAAAGGAAACTGATCAGCTGGGAGGCACTTCGGAAAACCCAGATCCCATAAAATCTGTGAGATGAATGTCAAATTCTTGGAGTTTCGTGCTAATGGCATTAAATGTACAAGTCCTTGAGCCGAGGACAAATGTGCAGCTTCTAAATGACACACTTAGTGTCTCTCCACCCTGGAGGCTCCCTGCCTCCATTCCTGTTTAGATTATGATCAGATTGCCTACAGCCCAACCAGTCCACACCAACCCACTGAAGGGTAACTCACCCAGACTCATTTCCCTCTGACTAATGCACCTAACACTATGGGCAATTTAGCACGGCCAATTCACCTGACCTCCCAAACATCGATTTTCCTGCTCCTCGGATGCTGCCTTGAAGTGCTGTGCTTTGCCAGCACCACTCTAATCTAGACACTTAGTGTCCTCCTGCACCCTCCACACTGCACGATGTGCACAGTGTACGGTATTAGTGACAGTGATCGGTCATTACGAAAGGAGCAAAGGCAGCACTTTTAACATCCTTTTGCAACAATAACATGGCACGGATGCCAGTGGGCATGATTCAGGGGAAGATGTTCCTGGTGCAGCGAGTGGAACATTGTGAAACAAATAGAACCTGCAGTATTCTGAAATTTTGGCAACTGGACAAACAGAAATTCCAGAAGAAAAAAATTGCTGGTCTCTCCCCAACAGAAAATGAAGAAAGCAAGAGACATAGCTCTGCTGTCACTTTGATAGAGCACAAATTGCGACATTTCAAACAAAAGTGTAAACTAAGTCTTAACCAACCCCTTCACCGTATTTCAATCACCACCCCTCACCCACTCCCCAACCCTCCCACCAAATTGGGTATAAGATTAACGGCCCTGTACTTGGAGAAGTGAAGGGCTGTAGGTTCCCAAAGGCACCTGTGGTACATGTGGAACTGCAGGGTGCGTACGCTGATACCTTCCATCTGTACATGTCAGCCAGACTGATGTCATGATCAATATCCCCATCTTCAAATTCATTGCTGCAACAGAAAGGAAACACAAGGTAAGGTCTAAAGAAAGCAATGCAGGAAAAAGTCCTAGGCATCCTGGGGAGAGAGTATAATTAGTTATCAGCCAGTCTTAGGGAATACGTGACATCATCAACCCTGCTCTACAATTCAATTATTCGTTCATCCCCAAACACATTCACTCCATGCCATTTAATTTCAGCACAGCCTCATGCTCCAAACATCATGACAGCTCCAGACACCGTTTACCCCAGATACTGCTCCATCCAAAACTGTACAGCCCAGATATCGCCTCTCCCCACACACTGCTCCAATTGAAACACATGCAACCTCAGACACCACCCAGACCCAGACCCAGGTAGCAGCTCACCAGAAACTGCTGAGTCATGATCGCTTCAGAGACACTAGCCCTTGCCCAAAAATACCCAGCCGTCCACACTATCCTCTCCTAACACTGCCCCACCCGAAAGTACCCTGCCCCAGAGTCCACCCTGCTCAAAACTAGTACAATCCCACACTGGACACTACTCCACGTCAAACACTGCCCAGACCCTAACTATCACTGGGCATCAAACACCACCCTACACATCAGATACTGAGTTTATGTTTTGTGATCCAGAGGACCTCTTTACTGCAAATGCACCTTCACTGCTAAGGCCATACCCACTATTATTAAGCATCTGGAAAAGAAGGTTTTTATTTGCATGCTAAATGAAGCAGTTCTGGCCAGTGCTGATCGTTAGGTAATATTTCTCATACAGGACCATGAATTCTTAAATATCAAGGAGATGAAATTCTCCTTGGGACTCAGGATAAAACAGAAGTCAGTGAACCAGCTGCCTGTTTTAAAGGAGAATTTTGCATGACCAACTGTTCGGTTGTATACGCTGTACATACACATCAGGAGATCAAATTACTCTTTCCTGCTTCCTCCACACCACACCTCAGGAGTTACTTCTCCCATAGGTGCTGATTCCTTTCAGAGGCTCAATTCAATGTACGTTGGCGATGCTCTGGAATTGCAAGCTCAGCTCAGTGATCAATCCTCGATGTCAGTCCAGCAGACTATCAGACCAGGGCAGGGAGAGGTCTCAGGGGTCAGTCCAATCCTGTCCCCATTACACTATTCAACAAGGGTCTCTGCATCTATCAATGGAGCCAGTTGCTGGGAGGGACCACATCTGGGAGTAAGACCACAATGTGTGACCACATTCGGAAAAAGATGGCAAGGAGGAGTGATCATGAGTCCTTTGACCCATTGTGCCTATGCCAGCTCTTTCTTAGAATGAGCTAATTAGCCCCTCATCACAGCTTTTTCCCATAGAGCCCTGTAAATGTTTGCTCTTCAAGAACAGTTCCAATTCCCTTCCTTCTACCATTCTTTCAACAAACAACTGTATCCTTTTGGCATCCTTAACAATGAAAAACATTTTAAGATGCCTCTCAACAGCAGCAACAAGCAATGAATTACAGAAGAAAATATTAGGGTGGGTGATGAAAAGCTCAGTCGAAGACACAGGTTTTCTTACTGCTCAGAAAAGAGACATTCTGGTGAAACACTTCATCTTGTACTCATCAGGGCACAATTGCAAGAACACCAAATCTCCAATTCTTGTGATTCTGTCCTGA
This sequence comes from Chiloscyllium plagiosum, assembly GCF_004010195.1. Taxonomy (NCBI): domain Eukaryota; kingdom Metazoa; phylum Chordata; class Chondrichthyes; order Orectolobiformes; family Hemiscylliidae; genus Chiloscyllium; species Chiloscyllium plagiosum. The sequence goes on along the minus strand of NC_057720.1, from coordinate 86,008,408 downwards.
TGAGTGCAAAGTGAAAGCTTCAATATCATGTGTCTGCTTTTCAGTAATACTGAGGTCCTGTATACACAAAGCGACTACACCAGTTTTAAAGAGCCCCTTGAAGGAAGAGGGGAAGAGCAACATAAGAGATTTACTGAGTGAATTTCAGAGTTTAGGGCTGAAGGCCTAGCCGCCAATATGGAGGCCAACAGAACTGGAGGAACAACAGGTCAAATTTGGGGAATGCAGGTCTATCAGATGGTTGTGGATTAGAAGAAATTACAAAGGCAGGAAGGGTTAATGGCACAACATAAGAACACAGACATAAGAATTCTAAAATCTGTGGCACTCTAGTTCACTACATGACAAAAAATTCAGATACAAACTGAAAATGTGTTGCTGGAAAAGCACAGCAGGTCAGGCAGCATCCAAGGAACAGGAGAATCGACGTTTCGGGCATGAGTCCTTCTTCAGGGCTTATTTCCGAAACGTCGATTCTCTTGTTCCTTGGATGCTGCCTGACCTGCTGTGCTTTTCCAGCAACACATTTTCAGCTCTGATCTCCAGCATCTGCAGTCCTCACTTTCTCCCCTAAAAAATTCAGATATACCAACACCACCTGTTCTTTTGGAAACTGCCTTTATTCTGTGCCCTCTGGTTATCATCTCCATTGCCAATGGAAACATGTTCTCCCTAGCTACCCTACCAAAGTTCTGAGCATCTCTATTAAAGCTCCCATTAATCTTCTCCGTTCTAAGGAGAACAATCCCAGCTGCCTAGTCTTACCACATAACAATATAGACACCATCCCATATGCCCCCTCTGAATACTTTCCAATGCCTTCTTTCAGAAGTGGACCTTGTAGCATTGAAAAGAAAACTGAATCACATGAGCAAGAGGCAGTGACAAATTTGTCACTGTGATCACCAAATCTATTCACGACACCATTACCGGCCACTCCTGCAGACTAACATAGTTGATTCTGAGACCTTATGTCCTGAATCCAAATAAAGGAAACTACCGTGGTATCATTTGAGCTGGCTATGATATATTGAGGAATATTACTTTAAAGGCATGACAGTGGGTACGCAATAGTAAATATTTAAAGAGCACACAGAGGAAATGACATAATTGTTCAATTGTTCAAAAAAACAAAATGGGAAAGGTGACCTGATCATGGCTAACAAGGGCAATTAGATATTAGATCCAAGGATAGGTTAGCCATTTTGACCAAAGAAGCAGCAGAGCTGAGGATATGAAACAAGTTTACATTTCAGCAAAACAGGGCAAAGGGATTGATTAAGGGGGTTGAAACAGGATGCGAGAGTAAGCTTGTGGAAAACACACAAACTGATTGTAAAGGCTTCTCCAGGTATGTGAAAAGAAAAGGATTAGTGAAGACAAATGTTGGTCCCTTACAATCAGAAACAGAACATGCAATAATGGGGTACAAAGAGATGAAAATCAATTAAACACATGTTTTGGTTCTGTCTGAATTTGTGCCCACCTTTGCGATGTCCCAAAAATGTTTGGGACTGCAGGATCTGGTGAAAAAGAGCAACTAAAGGAAATCAGTATTCGTAGGGAAATGATATGGGGATTTTGGCGGGATTAGAGGCCAATAAATCTCCAGTGCCTGGTAATCCACATCCCAGAATACTTAAGGAACTGGCCTGGGAAATAATGGATGCATTGGTGGCTATCATTCAAGATTCTATAGATGCTGGAACAATTCCTATAGACTGGAGGGTAGCTAATGTAGAGTCCTGAAAGTGAGCATGCAGATGAAGAAGGCAAGTGGTATGGGAAAAAGATTTGAGTACAGGAGCAGAGATGCCTTGCTGCAATTGTACAGGGCTTTGGTGAGACCACAACTGGAGTAATGTGGGGAAGTTTTAATCTCCATATCTGTGGAAGGATGCTCTGGCTATGGAGGGATTGCAAAAAATGTTGAGAAAACTGATGCCTGGGATGGTACAGCTGATATATGAAGAAATACTGCATTGATTCGGACTCTATTGGAATTTAGAAGAATGACTGGGAGCTTCACAGAAACCTATAAAATCCTAACAGGACTAGACAGCATAAACACGGGGAGGATATCTCCAATGGCTGAAGAGTTCAGAACTAAGGGTCACAATTTAAGGGTAAGCCATTTTAGCACTGAGATGAGGAGAAATTTCTTCATCCAGAGAGTGGTGAGCCTATGGAGTTCTCTGCCACAGAAAGTGGTTGAGGCCAGAACGTTGAATGTTTCAAGGAGTTAGATATAGTTCTGAAGGGATCAAAGGATTTGGGAGAAAGAGGGAACAGGATACTGTGTTAGATGATCAGACATGATGACACTGAATGGGGGAGCAGACATAAAGGGTAGGATGGCCTATGTCGACTCCTATTTTCTGTGTTCTTTAGTTTTTGTCTTTTTTGGTGGACAGGGATTTAACTCTCTGTCGGCAGCCAGATTGTTGCAGACCATACAGTTCATGGTCAAGTATTCAAATAATGAATGACAAATGGCATGGAGCAGACATATTCAATTATTATTCCTATTCAATCCCACTTTAGCACTTCAAAAATAATGACTAATGATCTGTACTGGTCACTGTATTTCAAACAGCCCCAAGCACAAAACCTTTGCAAATCAATTTGCAGATACTACTGTTCATGGCTTACTTTTTTAAAAAAGTGTTAATTGCTTAAATCCAAAACCGAATGCAAAGATTTAAAATGAAACATCTGCTGTTTGATGTAGTTTGCAGCCACCCAATCTATTTTGTCTTTGCTTTGTCTTGTGATTTGTGATAGAGGACACCCTTCAGTAGAGGTACTGTGCTTACATCACAAGGCTTATTGCACGATAGCAATAAATACAACCTTAGGAAGCTGATACAGATACATCTACTCCCTCCGAAAGAGAGTAGAACTCTCTCACAGCGTGAGAGACGTAGTACAATGTAATATGAACATTAACCCCTTCACAGCCATTATTTTATACAACAATCGACTTTGGTTAATAATGTCTAGCCATCTCTCATTGATCGGGAAAGTCACCAGCTACCACTGACTATCAATACAGGTAATTGAGACAATGAGGAGGTATGACTGCTTGAAAAATTACATAGCAAGGAGTGACCACATTGAGTGAGAGAGTAAGAAGCCGAGGACCCTTAGGAGATTGAGACTGGAAAGAGGAGTGGCCACTCGTAAATTAGATGGTAAGATTATGCAACCATTGTGAGACAATGAGTAGGATTAACTAATCATAATGAGACAGAAAGAACAATTATCGATCACAGTGAAACAGTGAGTAAGATTAACCAATCCTATAAAACAATAAGAAAGATTAACCAATCTTAGTGAGTAGGATTGCCTGAGGCAGAGGGGAGGAGTGACCACTGGGAGAATGAAACAGTGAGATCTACTTCCATTGTCCTTTAAACAGGTTCCAGTGGCAAATTGTCTTGAATTGCTAATCAGACGACCAAAGTGCGCATGATCCAAGATCACTCCAAATCTCACTTGTTGATCAGTACATGTCAGCACGTCCTGGGATCAAAGAAACCACAGCAAAGGACAACTTTTAAAGGCTGCACTCACAATTAAACCCTGCTAGCTGTGCTTTGTCAGTTAATTTAATTCACTTCAGATCTAAGCAGGGAGGAATGAGCTGAAGGTTATTCTGGCATTAAGTAGAACAATATGTAAAGGGCTATTTATCCACAAATGATCATAACATAGTCAAATTCAAAGTTTGGCTTGAAAAGAACATCTTAAATTTACATCTAGATTTTTGTTAAAAACCAACTGTAGTGGAGTGAGATGAAGCAAAATGATCAAAGCTGTTACTTGATAAACTACAACTGAACAACACAAGATGGTCCAAAAACCATGCAGGACCAGCATTCTCCACTAAGAGGTTAGGCATTTGGGTTCAGAATAATCCCATCCCATAAATTCAATTTCCATTTCAGCTAAGGCATAACTGCGATCTACCTCCTCATCTTGGCCCTATGAGTGCAAGCACCATTGACCAAAAAAAGGATGGTTCAGGCTGGCATGTCAGCAGACAATGAGCCAAGGATCTAGCCTCGGGCAGAGTGCACATGTGTGAGTGAAGGACTAAGTATAACACTAAGAGCAACAACTATATTTCCCAATTAAAAGGTCACTGTTGACAGATAACACTTCCCCAGGATAGCACAAACTCAGGGGATAGGCAAAGAACACCAAAAAAAATGAGTAAAAGCTGCAAAACATGATCAATGAATTAATACAAAAAGATGTTACATTAGAAGCAATTGATGGTAAAGATGAGCTTTTAAACATAGCTAGGAGGGGGATCTAAGATGGCGGTGATCTGAGAAGATTACACTGCAGAGCTTCGCATCGCAGCAGGAGCAGGACGGTCCTTTAACCCACCCAACCCAGGTCATCAGGATTTCAAGGGGCGTTGGAAAGATTGTGGAGCCCCAAGAAACATTTAAAAATTGACTTACCTGTATTTTCAGCTGTCCAGAAATGCCTAAAAAGGGAGGAGGAGCATCTGAGGCCGGGCCTGCAGCCCAGCCTGCAACAGCCTCGGAGCCGATTACTCTCCAGGACCTGGTGAACCAGCTCTCGAAATCTCGCGAGATGTTGGGAAACAGATTGAAGAGAAACTGGCTCCAGTCTCTCTCATGCTGCAGAAGCATGAGCAGCAGTGGGAGACATGGAGAAGAGGACGGATGAGGTGGAGCAGAGGGTCACAGTGGTGGAAGGTGATGTCAGTCGAGGAAGAGATCCAAGCCCTGAATACCCAGGTTCGTAATTTGTGTGACCAAGTGGATCATCTTGAAAACAGGGGCAGGAAAAAAAACACTCGGATCATCGGTCTGCCTGAGGGTAAGGAAGATGAGCGGCCTGCGGAATTCATTGAAGATTGGCTTCCGAAATTCCTTGACTTGGAGACTTGGCATGAGAGGATTGACGATAGAGAGGGCTCACCGGGTCGCAGCACGGAGGTCGGGTCTGGGTCAACGCCCTTGTCCTTTCCTGGTGCGGTTCTATCATTACCAGGATAAGGAGAGAGTCATGGAGGTTTCCAGACTCCAGGGGAAGGATCCAAAGGCCCTAATTTACGAAGGGTCTAAGATCATGTTTTTTCAGGACTTTTCAGCAGAGGTGATCAAGAAACGAAAATCGTATGATGATGTCAAGAGAAGATTGAAGGAGCTTGGGATTCAGTACTCCCTGAGATATCCGGCAGTGCTTCGGATCACCTTAGATGGATCCATGCATCTCTTTGACACATCGGAGAAGGCAAGAGACTTTGTTGTCAAACTAACCTAATTTAAACAATTGTAGTATGTATAAATATTGTTGCTTGGGTATGCGTTTATCATTCTGTAAAAGAAATGGAGGAAATCCGGTTGGAGCTTTGTTTATCCCCTTTTTTTTCCTCTATTGATAAATAATTTGGTTCAAACTATGTCTGGCGGTGGTTAAGATGTACATTTTAAATTTCTAAGTTAGGACATACCAAAGGATGGGTGGGGTATTTATTCCCCCTTTTTATGAAAGAATGGTTTTTTAATCATATTGATATTCTATGGGGTGTTTATTCTTTTTAGCTTGTGCTTGCGAAGCGGCTCTAGCTGGGAGAAGAGAAGATTGTTGAGATGGTTAGATGCCTATTTATGGGCAGTTCTGGATAGGTAGTATCCCCCTCCGGGCAGGGGGTGAGTTCCCCTACTCAGCGCTATTGGCGCTTTATATGTTCATTTGTTTTCTGGT